>NC_031676.1:4497994-4690091 GCF_000149555.1 Fusarium verticillioides 7600 | reverse complement strand
TCTCTTCATGTCTATCTCTTTTCTTACCTCTTTTACCTCTCTTACCTCTTTTGCCTTTTTTATTTACCTCTCTTACCTCTCTTACCTCTTTTTACCTGCACCTAACCTTCTTAACCTGCAGCTTAAATTAAGTAAAATATACTAGACCTATTAACTAAGGTATAGATCTACTTAAGGTTAGCTCTAGTATTTAGATTAGCTAACTAGAACTAGTAATATAGTATACTAGTAGTATACTAACCCTAGCTAATCTCTAGCTAATTAGGTGCCTGCCTAGCGGTTAGGGTAATAGCGGGGTTTAAAGGTTTAAAGGAATAAGGTTAACTTTTATATAAATTAGTTAGTAAAAGTTAAATTAACTTCTATTAATTAAATACATGTGCCTAGGCATATGACTAACTGCCCTTATGTCTAAACTGCAGATAAAGTAAAATCAATAATAAAACAGTAGTTAAACTAGGGAAATTATTTTTATATTTAAAAATAAATAAAGTAAAGTTAATAAAGAAATAGTAGTTTAAACTAGAAATTCTAGATTAATAAATATCTTTTATTAAAGTAAGATAGTAAAGGATTTTATATTTACTAGTCTCTCTATTACTTCTTCTGAATTAACATCTCTTGCGTAATGCGATCGAGGATCTCCTCATCACTATACGCCTCCTGGTTCATGTCATTCCACGCCTTGAGGAGAACCGCATCATCAAGCTCAAAGTACCTGCTGCGCTGAACCACAGCAAGGTTTCCATCCTGAGAGGGATCAGCCATGAAGTAAGCCACGCACCTAGCTACAGCCTCTGCAGGCTGCACTACAATTCCGAGCGTGTCTGCAAGGGGCCTGACTGGCTTCAGGATAGGGGTCTCGGTCCAGGAGGGCGCAATGGTGTTGACTCGAATGCCGAGCTTATTTGCCTTGAAGGCCGCGTTGATGGCTCGCCCAAAGCCAACGATGCCATGCTTGGAAGCGGAATAGTCAATTGCTCTCTCGCGCTGCAGGGCGCTGGTGGAGGCCGTGAAGGTGATGGTGCCGAACTCTGGCTGCTTCTTCATGTAGTGGATGGCGAGAGTGCCCGTGTTGACGTTTCCCTTGAAGGTGATGTCGTAGGTTCTGATGGAAGGCTCAAGGAGATCGCCGTTCTCATCGACGGCGTCGGAGAAGTAATCAGCGGTGGGGCCTATGCCAGCGTTGGCAAGAACATGGTCAATACGGCCGTACTTCTCGTAGGTCGTCTTGAACAAGTTGACCAGGTCCTTCCAAACGCTAATGTCGGTCTTGAGAAAGGTGAAGTCCCCCTTGAGGTCATCCTCAAGAGGAGGTTGAATATCCCCGCCAACTACAAAGGCCCCGAGGTCGAGGAGGAGTTTGACAGTAGCGAGACCAATGCCTGATGAACACCCTAGAGGTCGATGTTAGAGGTAAATGGGAGTATATGATAGAAGACGATGTTGCATACCGGTGACAATGACAGACTTGCCCTTGACGGCAGCCATGTCTTCATCCTTGAAAGTGAATTCGGCGGCCATGATTGTAGATTAGTTTAGGGGTTTGGTGTAATTGTAAGTAGTAGAGTAAGTAGAGTTTAGTGAAGTGCAAGTAATTATCTCAGTTGATTGAAACTGGTTTGAATCAATAAGTTCTGAGGGAAACTCATATTTATATATATATTCGTGTTCAGACTCAATATCTACACTTGTAGTACAAAGCATGAGGCTCAAGCTGAAGAAGTGGCCGAACATGGTTAGAGTTTCGGGTCCATCGGCTTAATTCCGTGGACCTGCATATTCCGCCAGACCCTTCCAGTCCGTGACCCCGTGTAATCCGCAGGGTCCACCCCAGCTTCAATGCGGAGTCGACTCATTCTCGACCTATAAACCTTACTAGTCTGAATTTAGTCTGCGGACTTCCGGAATTATCGGTAAGTAATTGCATTAAAGACGTTGTAAGTGTAACAGCATCTCATGTTTTAGTAAAACTCAGTAATGTCGGCTGCGCCCTGTGCTGTAATGATAGTAAAGTCCTCCTAGCATGATTCCCGTTGGTTGGTTGACTCGGTGACGGTGAAGATCCAATATCGAGAAAACACTGTATCATTATTGCTTAAATGAGGGTATGTGTTACTGGCTTGGGTAGCATGGACCTACAAACATTCTGCGGCACTATAAAATGCAATGGCGTATCTCGTAGAACGAGGCTGGATCGGGCTAGGCTTCAAGGGCATTGAAGAATCTACAGGCGCCCGCAGTTAAATATGGAGGAAGGTGGGCAAGACTTGGGAGTCGTGAGACAATCCACTTCAGCAGGCCTGTCGACGAGAACGAAATACTGACTGCGCCAGATGATTCGCGAAGCAGTTGCGGCAGAAAGATATTCATAAGCACGGGCATCAAAGATCGACGAATTCATTCATAACATGAGCATCTTTCGGTTTCGCCACCTTCGGAGTCTGCAAGTCCCTCGCCAGTCACCACCGAATCAGTTCTTCGCGGCTCCTTGCCGTCAAGCTCTATGAAGCTTGGCGATGAGATCTTGCACCTAAATCAACAGCATCACCGCGCAGGTTTTATGGCTAACTCAGTAAAGGTTGTTGTTGATGAGAAGCGCCTTATCGATCAATACATCAACGAACATGGCACCGAGCTCGATTCTCTTGCGGCACTGGAGATAACACCTGGGAACTGAAGGGTGCATATGCCATGTCGGCTCTGAATGAGTCAATTGATCCCGAGGGAGGAAAGGCTTTTGCCGATGTAAGGGAATCCAGACCATTTCCAGAGTCAGAGAAATCCATGTCGATATCGGCTTTCAGAGAGGGGGCTCGCGGACATCACTTTTCCCAAGCTTCTCATAAAGACTTAACAGCTCTGAGAGACCTTGCAGGTGCTCACAGAGTTAGCTAATAGCCAAATGAGGCTAAAACATCGGCAGCCTTCTGGTACCTCCAAAGGTCTTCCAGGGGGAGGCTATTTCAATTCTAGAGGCATACGCTGCTCTTTGTTTATAACGCCAAGTGTCGTCTATAGGCGTGTATGTACGTTTCTCTTCTCTCACAAAGGCATGCTACCCATACACAAACTATCTGATTCTTGGTCTCCAACTTGCCCATCCCCAATGATCTGATAACGTCTTCTTTTTCGCATCTTACCGCTTGGCTTCGGTACCGAGAAAGCAAGCGATATCTTGGCAATCAAAGGTCTGGAGTAGGTTCGGTGATGTTTTTGCAGATATGAGGTCACGAAGGATCAGTTTATTGCCGTCGCATCCGTCCTGGCCTATTGAACCTTTTTCTTTAATGGCGCATGTTGGTTTGAAACATGTGTGATTACTGTCAGCTTGGAGGTATTTCTCGAGCTGAACCAATCGTCCTGCCCAAAGCGGATAGCTGTTTGTTCAGTGTGGCTCGAGTCAGCAGGGTTAAGATATCTCCGACGCCTGGCTACAGTAGCTCTCAAACGTTCTCGCATTATGGGCGTATTATTCATATAAAACATCAATATCAATTTATCAAAGTCAAGTGAATTTACTCGCCTGCCCATTTCACAACTTAAACTAAGTTTTTACATAAAACTATCTCTTTCAAAATGAGTCAAACTAGTCTTGTCGAATCGAGTTCTTCCGGGGAAGCTCCTCGCAATGCATTGTCGCTCCGACTAGAGGCGCCTCCCTTCTCCCATACATCCATTTCTCCCACCAAACAGTCACTCATTATGCAGGGCCGCTATGTATACAAAACGGAAACCAGCCCAGTCACGTCAGCTTGTCACATCTCCAGTCGCAACACTCAAGCCGGCAATCCATGGCAGCTGCACATCTGCCGACTTCTGCCCAGCGAAGTTCGTCGCCTTGGTGAGGCTACAGGAAACAATGTTTTCATCAGATACGATGACGATTTGACCCTTTACTCTGGCGATAAGCTGAACATCCCTTTCAATTTCGCCTCTGGTCTCGGTCCCACGCCACTCATTGTTATCAGGGGCCAAAAGAGAGGTACCATCTAGGAAAGCATCGTGATGGAGAAATCTGTCCGGGTGTGCAAGTTCTACAATATAATTTCCATCAAGCGCGCCTTGAACAAGGCGGAAGAGGATAGGATACAGGCTCTTATGCAGAGACGTGGATAACGCGACTCAGATGATTGGAAGAAGCTTTTGTTGACAGTGCAGGAAAACTCAGTCAAGGTGACGGAGTGGGTTGATGAGTACGGGAAGGTTGTTGCGGTTGAGGAGGATGATAAGCTGGAGTTTTCGGGAGAGGTACAAACGGAGAAGGTTCTTGTTGTTGCGTGCTGGGCTTGCAAGGGATTTGTACTTGAAAAGGCTGCATAGAAACATATTCAACGGCTGACCTCGGAGCGGCAGAGGCGCTCAATCTATTCCCATGTGGTGGCTGTAGGGTCTTGGCAACATGTCCAAAAGTAACCAAAAGGTCCAGGTTTCAACTTGGATCATGTGGGGTTGGTGTTGTTTGCGTCAACCAGGAGGGTTGCCACGAAAGGAAGAGAGAGAAGGACAAGGTTGACACTTCTTCGAGCTATGCATTATCATCATAACCATGCTATTAAACTAAAAGCCCGGTCACTAGACGCTGTCCATATAGATCTTCCCTCTATACCGTCTGTAACCTTATATGCAAAAACCACTCCATCTATACGCCGATTCTATTTTTACAAACTCCAAGATTACCAAGCAAGATCCTTGCCTATTTTACCACATGAGAGACCAGAGCAGGAAGAGTAGAGACTCTCATCTTGCTCAGTCTTGGTAGCAGACTTGTCAAGAATCTGCTGAGCGGGTCGAATCTCACGACCAGCGACACCCTCGAGCTTGCGGTGGTGCTCGACTAGTTGATACACTTGGTTCTGGAACTGAAGGGGGGTTTGGTCAACGAGGACGCCGGCGCGGAGATTCTTCTCGGCGGGGGCTTCTTGCTCGCTGGCTGTCTGCTGGAGAATCTCTTCGACCTTCTTGAAGTCGGATTCGGTGGCGTTCTTGTGGCGGTAAACTTCATATTGTAGTTGGGACTTTGTGGCTGATGTAGGGACACATCGCAAGAGGAAGAAGAAATGAGGACTGAGACAGTTAGCCATTGCTCGTTGCAATGTAGTTAGTGGGGAACTTACGAGAGGGTCATGGAGGCGTTGGGGAAGAAAAAATCGTTGACAACAGATTTCTTCTCGGCGGTGTTCTCAAAGTTATCAATGTTGCTACCAGTGCAAGACTTGTCGGCCAAGGTCTTCCAGTTGAAGCTGCTTGTGTCTTGCTTGACGTGATCAAACTTGTAGTCGTCAAAGTTGAAAGATCCGTGGTTCGCTGTCTGGCTGAGCTCCTCGCTCCATGGGTTCTCAGGCACAGCCTTGGCGTCCATGTTGATCCAGACGAAGCCCTTGGCATCGACGTGAGTGTGAAGAGGGAAGAGGCCGTTCTTGGAGCGATCAAAACCGGGGAGGTCCTGATACAGAGGAGCCTTGGCAAGCTGACCGTTCATACCGTAAGACCAACCGTGATACTTGCAGGACAAGACGTTGTTCTGGCCATTATCCTTGACAACGACGGGAAAAGCACGGTGACGACAGATGTTGTGAAAGCCCCTGATGGTACCCTCTGCATTTCGGATGAGGAAGAAGTCGAAACCAGCTTCAGCGTATCGAACCCATGCGCCGGTCTGGTCGAAGCGCATCTTGTGAGTGAGCAGGATCCATTTCTTTGAGAAGATGGCTCTTCGCTCAAGTTCGTAGATGTCGTCTGACTTGTACCATGTTGAAGGGAGGGGTTGAGTGAGGGGTGCAGCAGCGGGGATGGCTCTTGAGATAAGGTTTTCCTTTTGCGGTTTAGATAGTGTCTTGACGACGAGGGCGATGGCAGCCGCTACGGCGAAGAAGATGAGTGTGCCGAGAGTCAACATGTTGCTGGCTGATAGGTCAGAGTACCTTGGAGTTGATGGATGTTTACCGATCAACTGCTGGGGAGGGGAGCATGTCAATCTATATATTTACTACGTGTGTCATTGATCTAGACCCAGCCGACCATTCTGTTCCCATGGTCGACGCCACTTTCGCCCAAACAACGATAGAATGATAGCAAGATAAACGGGCATCCCGCTAGCCAACCGGTCATGTGATCGGTGATAAGGACTATTTCTCTAGTGCCAGCGACAAATGCCATTGACGGGATTGGGCGCAGATCAAGTGGGCCAAGGAGTTTGCTTCCGCGCTTGAACGGTTCTACGCCGTCAACCCCGGGTCACATTCCCCTCTTGTATCGATGCAATGTCGCAGCGACGCATCAGCTGGTTGAAGCCATCCGCGGTACTTGTATTACAATTTCCTATCGCGTTCTAGGTTATCGCACCCCGCATCTGTCGTCCTCCGCATTTCGCTCAGAGATACCGGACTTTCGTGTCCGTGCCCGGACCGTATCGGGTGACGCAACCTTGTTCGGCATCGGTAAATCCCAGCCGGTTGCGGGGGGTTTTGGGCTGCTATCTTTGGATTCACCCAACAGCGCGTGTCCGTGGCACGGCATTCTGTTTGCTTCCAGATAACGAAACGTGGTGTTTTGGTGTTCTGGACCTTTTCTAGAAGATTAATGTTACATAAACATGCATCGCTTCCCAGAGTATCACCCGCCGCTATGCCATTAAACGGTAGCTTGCCGACGATTGACAGCTCAGAAGACACACCAGCTGACCTCCATGACGGCCCAATGCTTGACAACGCCGTTGCAGCTTCCCAAATGCGGCTTCGTCTACACGGAAGTAAGTTTTTGGTGTTGACGGGTAAAGCATGGAGGAGGATCTGCCATCGGTTTGCTTCCATCAACAGCATACATTGACTGCTGCTGATATGGCTACTTTGTCGCGCGATAAGGTCCCGAGATCGGCCAGTCCAATCGCAGCAATAGTATAGATATCCAAGGTGCTCCGCGATAAGCTTTGAGCTACGGAACTCAGCTCTAATGTCTCGTCTTGCTCCATCATTGCTTGGGACCTGATGAGACCATTGGCGAAGGCCTCATCTGCTGTCAATTATGTGCATGGCCATGAGAGATTGTTTGTAACTGTAAACCAGTCAAGACCAATTGATCTGCATCTTTATTCTCATCACAGGGCACGGGTTGTCTACAGCTTTCCTGTAAAGCATAATTGATCCTTGCAGGCGCTGGAAATGACAATGCCATGCTAGCCAATTGATTGATTGACACTTTAAGGCTTCTGACGTCTCAACGAGACATCAATCTAACGCACTGAGACCATGCTAGCCAATAAAACGTGTATGTTTTTGCAAGCTGTACATACAAGCTCAGGCCAATATGCTCATATGTTGCTTATGGTTCTTGTTGTTGTCATGACCTCATAATCATGACATCAAACGTTGTAGGAGGCTGAGTGTTAATCATCCCGATCATGTCACGATTGCATCAAGGTGTTTGCTATATGGAGCTACAGCCCCGATTGGACAATAACCTAGCTGGGATTTGTTCTTCTTCACTTGAAGTTTAGGTCTGGCAGCCAGTGCCCACTCTCGGACCGTGTGTAAATGAGCCTCGAGTAGATATGGATGCTCACCAACTGCTCATCGCCCTGCTCAAAGTATAGACATCCCCATCATTATATATATTTGCTGGAGTGCAATCCCGACAGACAAAATCCCAGAATTTCCAACTGTGGTAAGCATCCCATGAATGTTCTATGGAATACGTTGCATGCAGCATGGTTGCGAACGGGGGCCTCTTAGTACTAACTCGGCATATACTCAATCTTGGAGGTTACAGCTTAAAGCTATTATGTCAATTAGAGAGCTTGTCATCCTCTAGTCATGACCTTCTTTTCTGTCTTCTAATCGGACACTTTCTCAAACTGAACTTCACAAGATATAAGTCAGGCGCCCTAGGTGCGCCCAACGAGATTGTCGCTTGGCTATAGCCAATGCACTGGAAATTCTCAACTAAGCCAAACCATCCAGATGATGATGATGATTATATAACCATCTTTAAGGCGCAGGTAACCCGACGTCACGAGACTTGAGGTAGTCCATCAGTTTCCCTCACGCCATCTGCCATTCTGCAAGGATGAGATGACTATCATTCTATTTATGACTAACTACTAATCAGTGGGGTAAATGTTACTGGTACATCATGGCTACGTGGATAGCATTGAGCGGCGACGGAAAAAACAAGCAAATGCAAGACTGATTGGAGATAATGATATGTATTGGTCTTCCGATCTAAGGGAAGTACTCTGTCTAAAAGACTCCGAAGCCGCTTAATAATGTATGTAACGAAGAAGTATTAACCCAGTATATTGGACCATGAAACCAGGCCAACAATCATTGATCTGGTCTTATTAAATGCCACTGGAAGCAAAGCTGATGACAAGGCTGCCAATTTACTTGGCGCAGACCTTGGCGTACAGGTTGACGGGGCTGGGGCAGCCGTAGACCTTCTTCATGCTGGGGGTGCTGTAGCACTTGGCATCGTTGGCCTTGCAGTCGAACTTCTCGCAACCCTCACCAGGGCTCAAGATGTTGTGCTTGTCAGCGAAGGGGTTGCCGAACTCAGTGCTGAACTCGTCTGAAGAGGGATGTTGGTGAGTGTCATCTAGGCAAGGCAGAAGAGGAGACTTACAGTAAACGTTGTTGGGCTGAGACTCGGAAGAGTAGCCGAAGAAGAGAGGCTTGGTGAGAGTTCGGGTGGTGGCGATCTTGATGGTAGAACCAGAGGCACGGAGATCCTCAGAGAATCGCTGGCCGGGCTTGACGGTGGTCAAGGGACCGGGAGCACCGCCGCCGTAGGGGAAGGACTGGACGTAGATGGTGTTGGTGCAGTCGTTGATGACATTGGCCTTGTTGGCAGCAGCAGCAGAGCCGAAGACGGCGGCGAGGGCGGTGAAAGCAGCGAACTTCATGGTGACGGTTTAAGGTTTGGTATGAGAAGGTTTGAGATGTGAGGAGTTGTGATGATGTAGAAGATTGAGAGTGAATGATGAGATGAGATGAGATGATTGAAGTGAATTGGAGCTGGGTAAATATATCCCTTTATATTATGTGAGAATTGGGATCTGACCTCTGGGCTTCTCGAATAGGATACGAAGTTCTGTGCACTAGCTGCGCCCTAATATCACCTATACGAAGTATGATCCATCGTCTTGCCCGGAGAAACTCTGGCCTCGTGATATTTCTGCGGGGTTGTCAAGATCAGCAAATGCAAATGCAAGGAAAATGCAGCCCAGCAGTGCAGGCAGTGGACTTGCATGCCGAAACATCCGACTGCTCTGTGCGTCATGTTATTATCGCATGGGTTCTTAGCATTAAGAATTATGCTTAGCTCGTATTCACGGAGCGGGTGGGTTATTATTAGATGAGCCAGGGGAATGATCATTGCCCTACCCGTGAATCGTCCGCCCCGCTAGTGATGAATTGGGATTATGCTTCTTTGCTGAGAGGGGATCGGACATTTCGACGTAATGGTCACAGCATGATTCACAAGGATGGGTATGTCATTTGTTCCTGACTCTGTGATTCGGTCGATCGGTGAATTAAGCCCAGCCTCAGCCGTGTAGTGCTTGCACAGGGAGGACAGTGACGACATTGTGCATCTCTTATGGACAGGTCTAACGAACAGGCAGTCTCATCGCATTGTCAGTCAGAGCGCGACTGACCGCCTAAAAGTGCCAGCACCATAGAATCACAGACTGTCTGTTGATGTACTTCCTCCAATGCTATCATGAACTCATTTCCAGAAGAAACCAGACGAGACACAGACCAGAAAGCTCAACAGAAATGCCGTGCCGAGCCAAGCCATTACGGGACTACGGATACCAAATCTTGGAAAAAGTGGCAGGCAGCTCGAGCGGGTCTGGACGTCATTCGTGGACGCCGAGGCGGGGGAGGCTGGGCTCTGAGACACCGTCAGGTCCGGCAGACACTCACAAAAACAAAACTTGCCGTAATTTAAAGCCGAGGGTGGAACCATCAGTGCTCAGCGTCTCACGCACGAGGTGCCACTATAGGGTATTTTTCACCCAAGTTCAACGTGACCATGACGCTTTTTTAGACTGGAACGTGGTTTTGAGTCCCATGGTTCGTGTTGTATCTGTAGTTCGTATTGTAATTGACTCTCACCGTTAGGGTAACCTGCTCGTTCTAGAATTGGGAGAAAAGAAGATGATTGACCGACTTGCGAGCTTAACAGTTGATCCCATGTGTAGTCTCATGCATGCATCGTTACATCACACCACTAACTTTTAGTCGTATTTTGAGCCAGTGAGCACCTTTGTGGGTGATTCCTGCGTGGCTGAGGATCTTTAAGTGCATGCATGATCAGCTTACTGCGTCAATAGCCTCATCCCCATTTGCCACGGATTTGCGCTGGGAAAACGCCTTGGGATTGTCTGTAATTCTGTATTTACATTCCGAGTCTTGTCAATTGATTGACAACATCGATGACTCGCCTGTTGACTAAAACAAAATTGTGCCGATCATTTAAAATTACTGGCCTGAATGCCACCAATCAACTGATTCAGTTAGTGAGACGCGACATTATCTAGATGAGCGCGTGTTAAGCTTAAAGTCAATGCAACGATCTTTACGGAGTAAACAAAGCCGAGCTGCATTAGGGATCTGGCTACTATCTAAGAACCATCAGCGAGTCATAGTGTAGAGGCCAGCGATATAGCCGGAAGTCATCACAAGTCCCATAATTGCCCTCACATCCAGAATACCCGGCTCTAAGACACCTAGCTTTCCTGTCGCGTAAAAGCCCTCGATATGTCAACGTTTTTTCTACAGAATCTTCGCGCGTTCATCGGTGACGAGACTACTTATGGCCCCATGGTCGCTGGGGTATATCTCTGCCGTGATGAAAGGCTCTTGCTCAACAGTGCCCTTCTTGGCATTCGACTGTCGCTCGCAGTACCACAAGCTTGATTGTATGGTTTGAGACCGTTCGAGTCTCGGCCAAAGCCATCCGAAGCGCTCCAATGGGATTACTCAGCTCTTCCAACAATTGGTCTTCATTTGCGCCAGATATGTCTATCAAGGCTTCCGGAACTTGAAACCTTAGACAAGGTTGGATTACGTCGATCTGAACGCGACCATGAGCTGGCCCAACAATTACTCGCTGCAATGACGTAATTTAACAATGATGTGGGAATGGGTGGAAAGAGTATCTCCAATTCTCGCCAACATGTCTCCTCCAGGGCCACTGTAGTCTTCAGGCTCATCGAACTACTGTTGTCAGAATCTTCCAATCAAAGGGTTGTATTGCAACGAACCTACTCCTCACGAGCAAAGAATCAAGCCCTTCTCCCCAGCTTGAAAAAGTCTCTGTTTGAGGATCTTGGCTTCTGGCTGACACAATCAGACCTACGGTTGCAGGTCCTAGGACCGCAACATTGGTGAAGCGATCAGAGAGGCAAGTCTTTCAAGACTGAAACGACGGAAATTGAGAGACATACCAATGCTGGTCAAGGTGCCGGCTTCATAATATCTGCGAATTTTGTCTTGTATGCCTCCATCTTTCGCGACTGACCGTGCCGGCTGTAGCAGAGTGACCAACATCGACCAAGATAATGCTATGGGAGTAGGCATGGATTGCGGTGCATGCATTAAGCCCTACACATCATGAAAATTTGGAGTAAAACCATATATAACTGGCAAAAAGTCTGCTTCTTTTCTCTCCGCATCTTCCTTTGCGTATCTTGACTTTTGCCCACATACAATTTTAATGCATTGATTGACATCAGTAACTCTGCGCTGATACTGTCGCCAGATATTGAGTAGTCGACTGTAGTCGCTACTTTTTCTCATCATCAACCTTTAAATAGAAACATCATCACTAATAAACCCCACTATCTGGTGCAATGGTCTCAGCCTTTGAAGGTGGGGATACCTCCCCGGAAGTAAAACAGCAACGACAAGCACGCCGGCTCAATTTATAATAAGAATAACGCTACTCCGTAGACAGAGCAGGATTACTAAACACAGATAGAAATATCAGTAATCAACAAACTTTATCTACTCAGCACTGTGTTATCACAGAGTTGCATTTCGCATCATTTGAGTTAATGCTAAGGTCGGAACTGTCGGAACACTTAAAACATATCTTTCTGCCGAGGTTCAACTACTGTCGCCGAAGCGACTTATGTAAATACCGCATCACGCTATAAGTCAAGCCTTTTTCTCATGTTATATGTTCTTTCACGTATCAGTGCGCCAGAGCAAGGCCAGCGCCAGATCTTCCTATAATAGCATAATTCTTTCCGGTCGCTCAACACTCCCAACGTTGCAGTCATGTCGAACTCACATCTGCCTAATTCTCACGCGGACATTACTCCGACATGGAGGCCTTATAAGTTCCCTAGAATCCCGTTGTCTGATGCGATCAAAACGAGCCCAGTTGCAGACTCCGATGGAAAGAGATATTGTGGTAGTGTCCCACCGGATTGGTGCGGAAATGGTGCGTCATTCACCATCCATTAATCAAAAATATCATATTAATCAAAGACTTGTAGGTGGCCGGCGACTGGCAGCTCACGGTGGGTATTGTGCTACAGTTCTGATGATGACAGCGCAGCAATACTATCGTGACCAACACGGGAGCCTAGGGAACATGGACCCTCTCAACATGTCGGTGGAGTATCTTGAGCCGTTATCTCAGGGTCGATTCGAGATCGCTCTCGAAACACTGAGCATCGGAAAACGTAGTTCAACCATCGAAGCCAGGCTTAAATCGTTGGGAGCCCATGAAGACAAGGTCTGCACGATTGCCATAGTAAGGCTGGGTATGTTGAAAGACGAGGGTCACGTCACCAACATACAACCTTCAGTCTGGCCATTACCAGACCGAACAAAGGATTGTACCCGATGGTCAGATGCAAGCTACTATTACATGAATCCCCCGGCGTCAACGGTAAGGATGTGGACGCCCGGCGGCGAGAACGCGCTGCTGTGGAATGAAAACTTCGGAGGCTAGAATACCAGATATCAGTGGGTGAAACTGGACAATGAGAACAAATTTGGATTGGAGCACTTGCCAGTATTGGCGGACTTGGTAACCACTGCATGTTTACTGTGTCATGACCGAAGCTGACATATTTTACACTGCAGGTTCCCCCAATATTCCTCAACTATACCGAGAATGGGATGGAAGCCGCCAGCAGTTGGGGTATACCCACCACCGCTCTCAACATTATGTTCCGGTCTGAGGTAACTCCGCAGGATTGGCTTTTGACCCGAACCACAATGAAGAGATTACACGGTGGGCGGTTTGATATGAACATTGAGGTCCTCGATGGAGACGGAAAACTACTTGCTTCTTGCGTCCAGATTTGTTCTGTTATACCTCTTGTAAAGCCTAGTTCTCAAACTGCAGGAAAGCTTTAGACATTATATTGCAAAAAGATGCCAAGCGGTGATAAATACAATTCCAGAAAACATCCAAAATTTTTAAAAAGGCACGGCAAAGATGAGCCAATCCCTTGGCCTTGGCTTAAGTGAACGTTCGATCCAATTGGTTCTTGCAGAAATTGCGGGAAAAAACCACTCAGTAGCCCGATCAGATTATTATTTGACTCTTCACACATTTGATACCTCGCCTTTGTTATTATATGAATAGAGGAACTCGACGCAACATATTGAAGACGGGATATCCCCAGCAAGGAGCCGTCGCAGCGTGCTTGACATGTCGTGAACGAAAGCGCAAATGGTGCAGCCCCCAAAACCCCGGCCTTGGTCGCAGGCTTGTTACGATAGCGACATGGTTGATCCTTTTACTTACATTTCTCTGAAGCGATAATTTGCGACCAGTTTGTTCCTCCTGTGAGCGAATTGGGACCCGATGCGAGTATACCAAGCTGGATGCTTCATCCCTTGATCCCGCGTCGCTGCAAATTCTCGAACAATTGTCTGTGATTGAGGGCTTAGTCAGAGGTATTCAACCTTCGACGTCTTTCGATGCACCTACTACAGCAGCTGTCCCGAGTCACCAAGAGCAACAAAACTCATCTGCCAATGTCCATCTCCCCAGGATGGCCCTTGGCCGTACACTGAACGCATCGTGCCAAGCCTCAACTTGGAAGCGAGTCGAGGAGCTAGCACTGATACACTGCTGCAATGGCCTATATTCGACAAACTTCTTTCCTCTCTGCCGCGTTCGAAATTCTTGGATCCAAACGGTCAAGAGATCCTTACGTATCTTGACGATGCTTTACGTCAGACTGATTATGCCTGAGTAACGCTCCGCAGTGGCCAAGATTTGGGATCCTAATGCAACGAGCGCTTGAATCACTTCTGTGAGACTTGCGCGGTTGATGAGGCGCCAGTTTGTGGCTTTTGGGTCGATACGGCTTCTGGCTCGTTGGACGTCGCGACCCTCCGGGCCCAGTTCGTGCTCCAGGTAGCTTTCAATCTGGAGTCCCAGAGTGCCCACTTCTGGCTTCGAGGCGAGCATCGAAGCCGTGTCGCCGGCTCGCAGGCTCAAAAGTGTCTTAAATCATGCTTTGACCATGGAGGGCGTCAAAGATGCCGGTGCGCGTGAGCATGACGGCGTGTGCAAGGCCAGCCAGCACGTATTGGTCTATTCTCACGAGCTCATCGTCCAACTCAACCTTATTCACGTGTGTGATCAAGAGCGACGATGCTCGAGTCTGGAGTCGCGCATCAGTGAGCGATGCATGTGCTCTAGTGTCCGTCTCCTCGGTGGCGTAAGTGTTAGATATTTCCGCCATGACTCAGGCAATAGATGTTGTTGTTCTTGGACGGGTAATACAGGATCAGGCAGACCTCGACACTCATGACACCATGATATTCTTCTGTTATAACCAAAATAAGATAAGTGCTAACAGAGATGCAGTAGGATATGGAATCCCTTTCTTTTCCACCGTGCCGACACTCCCCGCAGCAAGAACCCACTATCGAGAACTTGTGTTTGCCGCTGTTCCGCGCCCCTGGCCACGCTCTGATAGTAGCCCTAACTCACAGTGACCAGCTCGGGATAATATCATTGAGGATCAGCGTATCTGATCTAGCAAAGTACGCAACAAGCTCTTCGGAAACCTTAGATTGTGCCATATATAGTAGTTGTTCCGCTGGTGATAGTTGATCCTCCAGTGAATACTGTACGCGTAGAAAGGACTGTCTGCGAAGTCGTGTAAACATCCTTAGTGACCGTTGTAGGCTGCGTGCTAGTGACAACAACGGTGTTGTAACGGGTGTTTGGCACGGTCCTGGTGCTAGTGGTAGTAATTGTGTTGAAGTTGGTAGCTGTAACAAACTGTGTCTTGTACACATAAACGAGATGATCGAAATCGGTAACAATGTAGGTCTCCACTTTTGTAGTGATAGCACCCAGATGCTTTGTCTGGGCTACGATCTGGGAACTAGTGATGGTAGTCGTGGTGGATAAAGTGATAGTGCCAGTCTTCTTGTTTGTGACGACGGTACTTAGCCGGTTGGTGATTGTCGACACCACCTCTTGGGTCTTAGTAATCGTGACTGTCTTAGAAGCTTTGGCTGTGACCTTTGTAGTCACGGCTGTGGCGGGCTTCGTAATCAGGCATGAGCAAGCACTGCTAACGGCACTCGGTGACTTGTTAGGCAGATAACTTGGCACTGATGCAGCAGCCTGAACTGCTCTCTTGCGATGTTTGACAGGCTTGGGTGAAATCAGTAATGTTCCTATGCCTTTGAGAGATGTACGTGGTGCACCTACAGGAGTGGCGGAATCACACGCTAGATTATAGAACGTTGTATCAGAAGATTTGTCAACTACAACATAATCCTCCCTAGATAGATGGTTAGCAAGGACTCATTTTAGATACGGGTGTACTCACAAACGAGAGGGATAACACAAGCATCTTTCACTGCTGAGCCCAAAGAAACGCCAGCCGTTGCATATCTCCTTGCACTCGCCGAAGCTCACCGAACCCCCTTTCCCGTCAACAGGTACATCGCCTGTAGTACCGACAACACCGCAGTAAACTTGGGCTAAGAATGAATCAGTACAAGCTCAAGGTATGATGGGTACCTAGAGAACATACCTTGAGGGATGACCACTAGGGATGCTGCTGCTGCACTACACCAAGTCAGTCACAGGCTGCGTTCTATAGAAGGTTCTGAGGCTTACGTGGTACTAAAAGAATTACTGTTAGTATATATCCCTAACATCAAATTAACTGAAGGCACTCACGTAGTATAGAGGATTGTAGAAATAGTAGTTGACCCGCCAGTGTAAACAACACTTGCTGGAACAACAGTTGTAATCGCTGTGCTAATCACCGTGGTGACAGTCGTAACAGCCGCTTGAGTGGTAGTCCGAGTCACCTGCTGCGTGATTGTTCCGACCCTCTGCAGGGTATATGTGTCGCTTGGGGTGTCCGTGCTAGTGACTGTCCTTGTTGCTGTCTGATAATCCGTTATAAAAGCGGTACTCGTCCTTGTTACAACGGTCGACACAGTGCCTATTTTGGTAGATAAGATCAAACGAGTCACTGTGGTTCTGACTGTACTGACTACGTCCGTAGTGGTCTTGATATTCTTCGTTACGAAGACGGTTTTGGTGCTGACTGGAGTTGAAGTTGAAGTGACGGTGCTTCGGATGTAGGTAGAGCAGAAAGCAGACCCATTAGCCTTATTTTTCTGGAACGCTTGGTTATCCGGATCGCTGGCTTTGCAGACTAGAGAAAGTTTAGTTGAGAATAGCGAAAATAAGCTGTGTTGCTATTTTTACGCACCTGCTCTTGGGTCAAGAGAGTTTCGCTTAACTGTTAAGTCCGAGAGCCCCCCATTTGAGTTACCATTATACCTCTCAGTGATAGTGGGTAATGCACTTGCTGCACTGATAAACAGCAGCGCCAGCGTTTTCTTCAACGAAACCATTTTCACTGAGTAGAAATTTCAAAAGTATCGAGTATATTGCAGGATAACTTGGTGCAAGATTGTAGACTGGCAGATCTTGAGGCATATACGCTCACGCTTACGCTCAGACTCTTCACATTCAGAGCTTCTTGTGTTTCAGCCGTCAACATGCAAGCCCTCTTCAGTAGTTCAATCGTAGTTCGGGCCTGGTTCTGTTATGGGCTTTGAAAATGGTGCTATCCCGTCTTAGCCGGTCGCTAAGTGCTGGCAAATGGCCTGACGCATCCAATAGTCCGTTGTCACAGGAATGGGGAGGCTTGAACTAGGTCAAATGTGGTAATTTTAGTAGAGTTGAAATGTCGTCTCGAGCAGTCCATGCAGCTAGTAGATGCTCCAAAAGGCCTCGATTGCGCTACCTTACAGAATTTCGATGGTCGTTGGTAACTGGCGTGCACCGACTTCCTGAGTGAATTATGAGTTGGCACTGAGATGTCACCGCTGCCCTTCTTGGCAAAAGCCCAGAAGAAAAAGCTCCTCGTGGTCAGGCAATCGGAAATCGAGGCATTAATAAAAGATAAATTAACTGAAAAAGTCTAAAGACTTAGAGAAGGGCTAAAAGTCCGACAAGAAGAGAAAATACACCTGAGACCTGCTTGATAGCACTACTGACAACAGGTACAGTGCTGGGGGAAGAGCCTTCAGAACCTGGGGAGCCGGAACCTGTGTCTCCTCGAGAACCAGAGCTGGAACCTCCATTCGAACTACCGCCGTTGCCTCCACTGGACCCGCCGCTTGAACCCCCATTAGAACCGCCATTGGGGCTGGGATTATAGACACCTCCGGAGCCCCCGTGAGGAATAGTGGAGTTCCAGCTGATACCGGGGTGAGGTCTTACAAAGCCCTGTTGAGAAGGACATTCCAGTGTGTTGCAGACAGGGACTTGGCCGTTGCAATTATCAGGCGTACCCCATGACTTCTCCCAAGGCTGATAGCTTATCTTTCCTTGAGCACATTTGCTACAATCGGATGGAGCATAATAAGACTTGTAATTATACCAATCCGGGCATGGTTGAGGCTTGTAAATTTTGATGCCGGCGCATTTGCCGTCTGAGCAGGAATAGGGGACGTACTGTTGACCACCAGGGCAGGGCTCAGAGATATAAACCCATTGACCGTCGCAATCACTGCCATTCACCTCGATGAAGATGTAGACGGCAACGTTGTTTGAGTTGCCTGAATGGCATCTCCCACCAACGCATACCAGAGTGGCTGTGACGACCTCAGTGGCTATGCTTTCACCACTAACGACAGTGGTGAAAGTGGTAACAATGGTCTCCTGCTTTGTTACCGTTTGGGCGACAGACTCAGTAAGAGAGACAACAGCTTTGGCTCTAGCGTAAAGTGTGAGGAGGATATTGCTAGCGACGACCTGGCGGGCTCGAAGCTTGTTCGCGACTTCACCTCCACAGAATTGGCTCTTGTCTCCAGGACACTCGATATCGCATTGGTCCAAGTTGTAAAAGACAGTACTGTCAAAGTCATAAACATCGCCGCAGTAACAAGCACTGGATAGTTATTAGAAACGCCTTTGGAGTACAAGGATAATGCTCACGTATCATGAACACCAAAATGAGCACGCCCTTCACAAAGGCTAGCACATAGATTTAGACCCATCAATGAGCCGGACTCGGCAAGGGTATAGGTAGGGAATCCAGCGGTAGATCCTGCGCATCCGAAGAGACTGAAACCGCCGACATCACCAGGAAAACCAGCAGCAATCGAAGTAGAAGTTGAAGAGGCAGAAGAAACTGTACCAGTAGAAGTGCCAGTAGGGAAGACAGTCTCTCCCTCCGAGTTGGTTGTGGCACCCTCAGAGTTGGTGTTGACACCAGTAACAGTTTCAGTTGGGAAGACAGTCTCACCGTCTGAGTTAGTAGTGGCCCCTTCCGAGTTTGTAGCGATAACAGTTCCAGTAGGGAAGATAGTTTCGCCGTTCGAGTTGGTCGTGAAGCCTTGACTGTTGGTTTTAGTAGTAGTATCGGTAGGGAAGATGGTCTCGCCTTCGGAGTTGGTAGTAAACTCTGCGCCGCTGGTTTCGCTCGAAGACCCAGTCTCACTACCTGTAGGAACACCGACACTGGGTGTAGGGATAGGAGTTGGAGTTACACCCTGAGCATCTTGGAGCGTGACCGCTTCAATGACTACAGGGACGATCACATCGCCGCAAGATTGTTGGAGCTTCAATTCGTTCTCTAGTTGCAGAACGAAAGGGTTGGTAGATATTTCAATACTGCCGCTAAAGCTTTTGGGGATAGGTTGAATCTGGATAACCTCACCATTGGCGATAACTTGGAAAGCACAAGGGCTACTTTCGGCCCGCTTCCTGGATCCACTGGGGCAAACGATTGCGCCACCGCACGAGACATTAGTTATCGGGATCCTGTAGACGCCGATGCTTAAAGCAGACGCTATGGCTGAAGAGATTTGTTGTTTAAAAGTGGAAACTGCATTATTGGGCAGAACCAAGGGGGCGATAACCGGAAAAGGAACAGGACCAGCGCGACGCCTGAGGACAGAGTCACTAGCCACAGGAGACATGAGACTAGATTCGAGACATGTTAGAGCTACTGCGATTTTGATAACTTGTGGGTCATCTTTACATCGTATCGCCGTCTGGTGGCGGGTAGAATGAAGCACCAGGGCCCAAGATGGCGTCTTTGAGATTGAGCACAATTGGTGCAAAGGCTGGTGCTGAAGATGAAGCTGTGCTCTCGACACTGGTGGGAGTGGTTTCTATGCTCGCGGTAGGTGGGACAGAAGAAGTCTCAAACTCAGTTAGAGAGGTTGAGGTCTCGACAGCAGAGGTGCTGGTGTTTGTAAATCTAGTAAACTGGGTAAATTGGCCAAACGCACTGGAGGCGCTGGCCAGGAGGAGGCCTGACGATAGGCGCATGATGAAGATTGATGATCAATTGAATGAGTGACAGGAAGCGAATGTAAAGATCAACTGTCGGCGACACGAACACAGGTTGGGGAGTGACTATATACACCAAGGTTCCCCATCAATTGGTGGTATTGTGCACGTCTTGCATGCAAGCAGTGTAGTAACATTCCAACGCAAACTTCAGCCACAATTTGGTGGAATCTAGAATATGTCAGGGATAATGCTTCAACTGCATTCCTGTTACGGTTGAAATTACGGCGGTTGAACTTGGTTGCTGGTTTAAACTGCCAACAGTCACTACTATGTCTTAGCCCATGTAACCTTCGACTCGTCTTTGGTCAAGCGCTGCAATGACAGGAAAACGGCATTTTAGCTGACCAATCTCTCGGGCCACCTTCCAACATTAGACACCCAGGAACATCTCCTATAATGCTACGGTTAGTCACGTCAGCTCATACATCATGGGTCGGAAGGAATTTCGGCTACGATGCTTGAGGTAATGACGCAGCCGCACCTGCCTACCAAAACTATTAGATGTAATATTCAGCTTTACAGACAATTGGGATTTGTGCTAACGATGCTAGGCTTTTGGTGGATGCTCTTCCTTGTGGTGACTCGAAAAGTGAAGCAGATTCGGAGTCGGCAGGCGGAACGGCTGTAAGTAATTATTAAAAGGCTGTGTCAAATGAATATTTAAATCAGATTCAAAGCGAAGAATTGGCGACTCTATCCTGCACAGTAAGGACTCTTCCTTCGAATCCACTCTCCATATCGCCAAAGCACAATAGGGGCGACAAGGCAAATCAACATTGCTGTACCCGCGAGCAGGCCATTTCCCCACGCAATCCCAAGACTCTGATACATAGCAGGCGCAAACAGAGGAAAGCTAAAGCCAGCCATGGTACGCACAAAAGCAGCTGCTCCGGTAGCGCTGGCGGCATATCGCTCATAGGAGTCAATGATATACGTCTGAGCACATTGGAACGACAGAATGAGCCCCGCAGAAAAGATTGCTGTTCCGACATTTGGGATGATCCAGTGCAGTTTCAGGTGTGCTGAGACACCGTATAGAACGAGACCCGCTGGTGTGACAAGCGCGGTTGGGAACATTAGGGGTACTCGAAACTCAGGCCGCCCAGGGTGGTTATACCGATTCTTGAGCATTGCATAAACCTTGGAGTGTCAGTGCAGGACCATAGGATGGGAGGAGGTCAAATACCTTGTCAATCAGGGGACCGGACACCTGAAGCCCGATGACAAACCCAATGCCGAGAGAGACATAGTTCAGACTGGCACGACCCGGCTCTTGGTTGTATTGTTGTTCCCAGACCATAGGGAAGGACGCAAAACTAGCGACGCGTAAGTTGGCGATAGTATGATGGACATCCAGGGCTTGCACTCACACTAGATACATAAGACCATATAAATACGCCCTGTACAAGGCCGTGATCTGAATAGCTGGCTGAGTGAACAGCATCTTGAAAGGTCTTTTCAAGTTGGTCAAAAGCAATGAAAGGAATGATCGATCTCTCTGCTCAAACTCGGTATGGAGGAGTCTGTTACCAGTGACCTTGCGGAGCTTTCTGGCCATGACCTTGAGGATCTTGGGTGGGTAAGTCTCTTGCAAGAACAGGAACGCGAGGATCTGAGCCACAGCATCAGCTATAGAGACTACCCAAAAGATCCATCGCCAGTTCAGGTGTTGGGTAAGGTAGCCGGCAGCTTGAAGTATGTTAGTCTCAGGGTATTGTCAAGAGTCAAGATACCTTACCTATGGGCCCGACAGCAGGTCCCAAAAATGGAGCAAGGCTGTAGATGGCGGTCGCAGTTCCGCGCTCTTCCTTTCTCCAACAGTCGCTCAGCACACCACCGCCAAGCTAGGTCCGAAATTAGTAATGATGAATTAGGAACTGTGTATTGGTGAGCATACCGCCTGAGGAGCACTGCCACCAAGACCGCTCAAGAAGCGAAAGACAAGCATCTGCTCCTTAGTATTCGAGAAGCCACATACAGTGTTGAAGATCAGGTAAAACATGTTGGCAGACTGAAGAACGACAACTCTCCCGAACATCTCTGACAGGGGGGCGAGCAAGAATGGACCAATAGCATAAGCTAAAAGGAAGATGGACATGAGAAGGTAGGTCTCAAAGTCAGATGAGATCTTGAACTCTTTGGCCAGATCTGGCAAGGCTGGTGCAAGCATGGTTGAAGAGACGGGAGAGATGAATGTGAAACATGAGACAAGAATAGTCGAGAGCCATTTCTTGCGCTTCGTCCAGTTGCGTGGATTAGAAGGATCATTGGGACCATCCCACGTTACCTGAAAATGTGTCAACAGTCGGCGGCCAAAACGTGCAGGGATGACTAAAAGGATGGTTGAGATGGGAGTCCAACATACCAGGTTAGGGTCCTCATCTTGAGGCAAGAGAAGGGGCTCTGGGATTGGATGGCGCTCCAAGTCTTCAGACGACTTTGCTGATTGGTCTGATTGGCTTGCAACATCTGGGTCTTCCGCAAGGGACGCCAGCGGCCTCGGGCGACTCGAACGGTTCGAGTCATAGCTGATGTCACGGTCGTGATCACGTATCAGCCAAGGATAATTCTCACGAGACTTTTCGTAGTAGGCCAAGTCTTCGAGCATGGGACTCCAGGACCTCCAAAGAGAGGAACGGGAGCCAGCTCTTGAGAGTGCTGGAGTATTGGTTTTGCTCATTGCAGGTTGGACAATACCGAATGGGGCAATGGCAAAGAAACGAACGTCGTTTGGGGGGCCTGTATACACTACAAACAGTGATGATGGAACGAGAGAATGAGTAAGCGATTGTGGTTTGATTTCTTGGATACTATCATAGGAGGGCTGAGATGCTCAATTATATCTTCATATTTTGCGAGCGTTCGACCACAGTAAGAGGCTGTGTCTTGACCATGCTTAGCAACTAACGCTAAAAAGAGAGAAGAACAGCTCGTCCAAATCACGGCATTCCGCATCATGTTACCGACTTGGTGGCAGTAAAAGGCTGTCATGACTACACAGCCTGAATGCGTCACTGATGAGGCTACTGTCCCAACCACTGTACCGCTAGGCGTCTTTCCAAAATTGTTCGTGTTGCTGATTGAGTGATTATAGTGAATGAAAATCGTTTCAGCTGTTAATTGTCCATGGTCGTAATTGGGGTGGCTGAGAAGTTTCGTTTCGACTTAGTTTGGTTGGGTTGCGACCATTTCATTTGCTCAAGCAGCATCGCCAAGACCTTAAGATGGAAATCACATCGCGCATCATCACGCCACGAGATTCGGGATATTTTAACATGCCGAGATAATTGCCATTCAGCTCCAGAGACCTGGACCTGGAGTGCAATTTGTGCGCAAGCTCTAGTTGACAGTCTTCACAATATTGACTTCTCGCTTTCACTCTAGGACTCACAAGCCATAGCCTCAAAGTATATAGTGCGAACTCGGCAGCGGTAAACAAGCTTCTGTGAACTTCTCGCAGCCAAAGATCTGCTCTAATGACTGTTCTATAAATATGCCTTTTGTGCATGGCGTGTCTCTTGTTGATTGGCAGAAGCATGGTTCACGGAAGTTAGATAAGGGCCAAGCAATGGCCGGCGCCTTTAGCACGCAACCTTGATGACGTTTAACTTCGGCATTGCCCACTCAAGCCACGAGACCTTGAATTAAGCTTAAATTTTATCCCTGTCACAGCTTCCATTGTCCTCCGCACTCTGACATGCCAAACTCATAAGCGAGCTGCCCAGTGACGATCTCCCCAGCCCTGCGATGAATGACGCGTCCCTTATTCCGACTCGCCTGATTAATCTTTGAGGCAAATCTTCACATCGATGCATTCTATTTATGCCATGTGGCTTGTGTGATCGCGTGACGTAAGCTCATTACAGAAAAGCAGATTTGAGCTAAAGTTGGTTTCAAGACAGAGTGGCAGACGACCTGTTGCTATTCTGGGGCATATCCCTTCTGCGATGCAGGCTAGTGCATTCTTTTGGTCGAGGCTGAGTGAGAGGATGGAACCATTCAGTAAACGAAATGCGGTCAATTGGCATTGGAAACATGGCGATAGTCAGTGAAGCATTGATCTATATAACGATGCCATTATCCGGCAAGGAAAGAAGCGGTTCAAAACACTCAACAGCCTCATCTTCACATTCGCTCTAAACAACTTTAGCTGGCAAGCTTCCATTCGCTACAACAAGCCTATCGTTTATACACTACCAATCCCTCTTCATTATCATTTCTTCAATTACGTACTCAGTCTCAAAATTCGCACAAACATGATGGCAATGGGTTCCGCTGTCGCTACGCCAAGTATGAGAGTTCTTGTCTGTCCATCTGGCTTCAAGGGCAGCCTTCAGCCCAATGAGGCTGCAGACTGTATCGAAGCCGGGATTCTTGCCGTAGAGCCTAATGCCTCAGTTCGCAAAGTTCCGTTGGTTGATGGAGGTGAAGGTTTCACCCATGCCATTGTCACAGCCACAGGGGGGTCAATGCACCCCATACACGTGGTTGGTCCCGTAGGGGAAGAAGTCACGTCATTCTTTGGCCTCCTTGGCCGCAAAGACGATGAACCAACCACGGCGGTCCTTGAGATGGCTGCTGCTGCTGGCCTGAGCTTAGTCCCACCTAATCGTCGCAATCCAGGCAAGACAACAACTTTCGGTGTTGGCCAACTCATTCTTGCTGCGCTTGATGCTGGAGCCACTCGCATTCTGGTTGGATGCGGCGACTCTGGGACTTGTGATGGTGGCGCGGGGATGCTTCAAGCTCTCGGGGCAAGGCTGGTCGATACCCGAGGACGTGTCCTCCCCTTGGCCGGTGGTGGCGAGTCGCTCCTGAAGCTTGGTTCCATTGACCTTACTGGAGTAGACAAGCGTGTCTTGAAAGCCAAAATTGACGTCGCTGTGAATTGGCACAACGTGCTTTGTGGACCAGGCGGAGTGGCAAATGTCTTCGGTCCCCAGAAAGGATCAACCCCAGAGCAAGCCGCCCGCCTTAGTCTAGCCATGGAGAATTTGGCAGACATTACTACAGGTATCCTTTGCGACAAAAACGTCCGACTTGCTCCTGGAGGTGGTGCCTCGGGGGGTCTGGGAACAGGCTTGCGCTTGGTAGGAGCTGCACTCAGACCCAGATATGAGGTTATTATGCAGTACATCAACTTGCACAGTATCTTCGATGACTGCGATCTTGTACTTACTGCAGAGGGGGGCATTGACGATCAAACGCCAAGGGGAAAGATCCCCGCAGAAGTGGCCAGACTGGCCAAGAAACATGGACTTCCGGTGATTGCCATCGCTGGTACGATTGGACAGGGAGCCAGTGTGAACTATGATATCGGAATCGATGCTTTTACGTGCATAATACAGCGACCAATGAGCTTGGATGATGCGGTTTTGGAAGCGGAAAAATTGACCCGTGAGAGTGCTGAGACTGTTATGAGAATTGTTATGGTTGGGCGGATGTTAGGCAAATGCCCTTGATGAGACACGTGTTATCTGACTCTGTTTCTGCTTTGGCTTAATTACATTGAATCCGTGGGTGACCTGGCACCGGAACTCTATTGCTTAAGCTGTCTATTTATGTAATGCAATACTTGTTTTGTTTCTAAGAGTAGCGGTTACCTCGATCTCAGACTCCAGAGGGGAACGCGGAGGAGGATGTGTATGAAGCGCAATAATTGTTCAACTACTCTGGTAGAATGTGTAAGTTGCAATAACGTGTTTAGATTTGTAACTGGGATCTGCGACCTAGACCTAAAGCCTAGACTCACTTGATAGAGGTCAGTCCTTCTAGTCTAGAAAGTTGCTATGTAAGGACCTATTTTCAGGAGCTACAGCGGAGCTGATGTATATAATACTTAGGATAATAGAGATAGGCTGAAACACTTATGCAGAGACTAGATAAAAGTTTAAAGAGAGAAATCTAAGTCCTTAGAGTTAGAAGACTATAAATAACTGCGTCTTGTCTCATTATCTCTCATTTTTACTTCTCCTCACTAAGAAATTCTATAACTTCCACTTCCAAAAAAACACACACGCACCTACCTTACTCATACTTTACTGTATCATCATCTGCCAACATGTGCTGCGGCGGGGGCGGCGGTAAGGGCAAGGGCAGAGGCGGCAGCGGGCTCAATAGTCGCGCGTATGCCCAAGCTATGGGTTCTGGGACTCCACCCCGCAGCCCGTCACGATTCAGGTCCAAAAGCAAGAGGATAAGCCACATCATGGTGGAGGCAAAGACGAGGCAGCTCCAAGATACAGGCGCCAAAGCTTGGGACCAGTTGTTCCTCGGAGCGTCCAACGGCTTCCGGAAGGGAAGTCTAGGCAAAGGGCCAGCCAGGGCAGTGACTTGAGCAGGCGTTCCAACCGTGACTCTAATGGTTCTATTCGCTCCACGGTAAGGCCTACCTAAGTTCAGAGTCGCAATAACATATCTAGCTTACGGATTAGACACCTACCAATCACTGGCCGAAACCTCTACCACAGAATATGCTTGTTGGGAAGGAATCGCGAGAAAGGCCAGTTCAGAGTCCTACCTTCCGTGGAAAGCGTAGAGCGTCCAAGGCTGGTCTTAACGCAATGACAGAAACTGCTGGGAGATTAGGTAGGGACCCTTTGGAATGAATTGTGAGTTTTGCATATTGACGATTTTCAGCTGAACGTGGACGTCAAGTGTCTGAGACCACTACAATGGCGGCTAGCAGTTGTGGTAAGATGGCTAGCTCCAAGACTGAATTAGGAGTTTGATCTATTAACACTTTTAGCTAAGGCTGGACGTCAATGGAATGCGAACAAACGGCCTACACGGTCTATCTAATATAAGCTCCATATGCTGACTGTTTTAGTTAAACAAAGTGGTCAGCGGGGGAATGCAAATCTCTATCAGAATCCTAAGTCACGGACTCACGGTCGATTGGAGATACAGGATGGAGTGACAGACATCCCCTGTTCTACAGTTCAGGGGGTAATTGGATCAAGAAGAGCTACTGTTTTCTAAGGCATTTGTTTAGACGCCAGTGCATTTCATGTGTCTGAGCCGTGGCTCTGAGTATACAGGTTAGGACGCAATATAGAATGATGGGCAAATCGTGTTTGACTGTTGAGGCGTCATTTTGTTCGGAGAGGGCTCTTGTGTTGGACGACACTTATTTCACGCTGGGTTTGGAGTGGAAATTCACAGGTGTGATATGTCAGGTTTTCGAGATTCTAGCCAGCTCACGACACTAAAGGCAGGCGACATTTAATTAAATCTCTTATCTTCGATATCAAGACATGTTATTCATTCCATATACTTTGTTGGCCCGCTTTCTTACTTGACACACAAACCTTGTCCCCGTTGGGAAATACAATGAGAGCGTCTGGAGCCTGCATCACAGTTGCTTCCACCTTTAGAGGCTTTACGAGCATGCCTACCCTCCACTCGAGTGAAACAAGCCAACCTCCCATAGCCCTGACATGAGTCAACTTCCCACCTGCCCAAGATGACGGTAAGCTCGGAAGCAAATGTATCACGACGACCTGTCGTGACGGCTCAGATCTTAGCGTAGATTGGACCAGACACTCTAAGATCCCAGCACATCCGCCAAAGTTGCCGTCAATCTGGAATGGAGGATGATTATCTAACATGTTTGGTAAAGTCGATGTTTTCAACAGCAGATCCATGTGGTTGTCACAACCCTCCGAGTCTCTGAGACGAGCGTGAAAGTTCAATAGCCATGCCCTGCTCCAGCCTGTATGCCCTCCTCCGTGCTCTGCTCTCCTCGCGAGAACCTTCTTCGCAGCCTTGATCAGGAGCGGCGACGAGTCCATACTGATAGAGTCATCGGGATATAGGCCAAAGAGATGTGATACATGGCGATGTCCAGGTTCAGCCTCCTTGTGATTCTTCAAGCCCCATTCCTGTATGAGCCCATCCTTATTGAGTGACATGGGAGGGAGCTTATCGAGGGCTGCGATGACATCGTCCCTTAGTGGATGATCGGGGTCGAGTATACTGATGCTCCAGA
This sequence comes from Fusarium verticillioides 7600, assembly GCF_000149555.1. NCBI lineage: Eukaryota > Fungi > Ascomycota > Sordariomycetes > Hypocreales > Nectriaceae > Fusarium > Fusarium verticillioides. The sequence continues at coordinate 4,662,277 of NC_031676.1, read as the reverse complement.
GGAAACTCTCAAACGCAATGCGCACGATCGTCATGTCGATCACGGACCCTTCACAGAAGATGCCTGTTTCTCCTGAATGAGACACAAAGCTGTTTTCGGGGGACAAGGATGGGTTGGTGACCAAGTATCTGCCGCAAGCTGATGGAATTAGAAAGTCAAGAAGGAACTGAACGCAGCCTTCAAGGATTGGGGCGATGCGACAGTGCAGCGTGGGCTCGTACTGATATATGAGCATTCTGACAACATCGGTACATAACCAAGCTCCCCCGAGCGGCCAGATAGTAGCAGGCATCCACCGATCTTGGGGGTCCGTATCAGCCCATATGTCAGTGTTGTGATGAGCGCACCATCCTTTGCAGTTGTACATCATCTTGGCTGTTCTCTTGCCTCTTTCCGCCATGCGTTCAAGGAGGCTGATGAGTGGTATAGCACACTGGATTAGACTGCATGGTATGGCTGGCCAGTAGTTCATTTGGAGATTGATATTGATGGTGAACTTGGATCCCCAGGGAGGTGAAAAGGAAGGGTTCCATATTCCTTGTAATGTTGCCGGTAGAGCTTTTTCAGAGTTTCGGCTTGACGAGATGAGCAGATATCGACCGTAATTGTGATAAAGTGCCACTAGGCCTGGGTCTCTGTTGCTGATGATCCGCTTATTTGTTGGTAGGTGGTTCGCGTCAGGGTATAACCGAAGGGACATTCGGCCAAAAAGGTTGGTATAATCGCATCGATGGCGACGGACGAGGGTTTCCCATGGCTTTCGAAGAGCATCATCAACATTCAAAAGAGCGGACCTTTCGGGGTCTTCTTTTCTGAACGTGGTATGCGCCCCAACGGCAATAACACATTTGGTCGCGTTTACAATCAGACAATTTCCAACCGCCTCAACACTCCCATGGCTTGGCTTGCATGAAACTCCAAGAACGAGAGACAGACGATTACTGTTTGCGCCGCCAGGTGTTGCGTTGAGAATGATCCGCGAGTCTTGCGCGAAGATACTGTCGAGGTACTCGTTGGTCTCTCCCTCGTTCTCGCTCAGTCGATTCAACCGTATAACGAGGCGGCTTTTTTCGGATGCTTGAACTTGGATGGCGAGTACACTATCCGGGAAGCTGGCAATTATATCGCGGCGATATGATCTACCGTTGTGCTTGTAAAGTGTCGTGACTTGGGAAGTTTCCAGGTCGAGATACCGCGTATAATCGGTCACTTCACTCTCTTCGTGATTAAACTCAATCTTGCATTGGCCCAGTGGCTCATAGTGTCTCATGCTTGATGGCGTGGCAAAGAACGCCTCTTTCACAAGATCTTCTGCATCCTTGTGCTTCTCATCTCTGATCAGTTGTCTCAAAGTAGGTAAATTCTTGTGCGCATCGCGTGGTGTTCTGTCCTGCGGGCCGCCATACCAAACAGAGTCCTCATTGAGTTGGAGCAGCTCGGTCGACGTTCGCCCGTAGACCATAGCTCCCAGCCGCCCGTTGCCAATGGGAAGAGCCTCAGACCACGAAGATGCGGGGGCGGCGTAATGCAAGAGCATGCTTTTGTCTGCGTCGCTAGGCTCGCCTTGGTCCATTGTGGATGATGACTGGATATGCGCGCCGTTTTGCCGCGATGGATTCATGGCGCTTGATGGTGACAAAGGCGCATGGGATGATGATGATGCTGGGACTAGACTAATTGATGAGGGGAAACTTGATGATTCTCTTGGGTGTTTTTGTTTGCCGAGCAGGGCCGATTGATGATGGATTAGACCCAAAGAGGATGGTTAACCCCACAAACCCACGCGGACGGATGAACGGCCCATGGGGTAACGACGGGCTCGGCGATATTATTGGAGGGTTTATTATTTGAGTTGACGATTGTACCCACATGCCCCAGAGTCGAGAGTGGTTTAAAAACTGGAGGCATTTTAGCCGACATCTCACAGACTGCAGCTAACTATCACGTACATACATGCAGTATTGGGCCTTGATCTGAACCTACCAAATAGAGGAAGCGAAGTCTATCAGTGGTGTGATTCAAATTTTGTAGGATGCGGTCTGCACTCGATCGGGTTGTCGATGTTCTTGTGCCACACTCAACTCGAAATAAGTGCACTAACTAGGTCGAGACAATGGCGGCATAAAAGGCGATCGCTGGACATTATATAAAGCCGATCTAAGGTCCAGCAGCAAATTATATAATTTAGGATTGCTATGTTCCTGAGTTTATAAAATACCAGCACAATCATACAAGATATCAATATGCCAATCCAGGCCCGAAGAGCCTCTTTCGAGCGCCATAACATCTACCAGGATGTCCAAGCTGATGCAAACAAATCAGGCGTCGCTGTCGAAGAAATTGTCACAGCGCGAATCACAGAAGACCATCTGATCACAAAGTCTCGAAAAGCTCTGTCTCTCAAGTCCAGAGCCGGCTTTCGCATATTTCTCATCATGGTTACTATGGGATTTAATCAAGCTGCGTAAGTTCTTAAGCCGATCGAACCGTTATGCTGAGCTGAAATTCGTGAAGATATGGTATCGACTGGGGTGTCATTAGTAGTATCAACTCCAACACCTATTGGCATGACTACTTCGGCTTCTCAAACAGCGGCTCAACCCTCGGTGTCATCAATGCGCTCATGACCATCGGCAACTTTTGCGGCGCTCCATTCCTCAGTCTTGCGGATAAGATTGGTCGTCGCAGCGTCAACTTTCTCGGTTGTTTTCTCACTATTGTGGCTTCTCTCATTCAGTGCTTTGCCCCGAATGTCAAGGTGTTTATGTTTGGTCGCTTTGTCCTTGGATTTGGTACTGCTCTTTGCACGAGCTCACAGTATATTGCAGAGGTTGCTCCTCCTCACATCCGTGGACAGTGAGTCCTCTCCCATGCCCCTCCTTGAACTGCTCAATAATACGTTGATTAGTATTGTTGGAATCTTTGGTGCCTTCTTCCAGGTTGGCTCTCTTTCTATCGTCGGTATCATGATGGGGTTTACTCACTGGGAAAGTAACTGGAGCTGGAGAGTGGCATTTCTTATCCAAGCCATCTTCCCATTCTTCGTGTGCGTCACTATCTACTGGTTCTGCCCCGAATCACCACGATACATGATTATGAAAGGCCAAAGAGAAAAGGCTCGCACCATGATCTCCAAGTACTTTACTTCTTCGGAAGACCCTAATCACCCATTTGTTGAAATCATGATTGCTCAGATTGATGAGTCCATCGAGACTTCGGCGGTTGGATTTCGTGCTGTATGGGACTTCCGGGTCTTCTTCACCAAGGCTGTTGGCTTTCGAACCTTTGTCCTTCTCCTCTACTCGATCTTCCAGCAGTGGAATGGTAAGCCTCGAACGCCGACTCATATGGTCCTTCTCTCTGACTCGTTCTAGGTGGCGGCATCATTGGTCTCTACATGGACCCAGCGCTCCAAACAATCGGAATCACCAAGAAGCTCGACGTCTTGGGCATCACACTAGGTCTGACTGCCACTTACTTTGTCTTCACTCTTTTCGGTGCCTACATCATCGAGTACTTTCGCAGACGAACTCTCATTTTCACAGGGTTGATATGCATCATCATTGCGCAAACCGCTGTCACAATTACAAGTTGGCGAGTCAATGTGCAAGGGGACAGATACCTATCTTATCTCACTGTTGTCTGGATTTATTGTTTCCAAGTCTGCAGTGCGTCTTTTATAGCGACGATGCACAACTTGTACCCGGTTGAACTGTTGTCTCTGCCTTTAAGAGCAAAGGGAATGGCACTGTACACGATGTTCCAGGTATTTTCCGTGCGCAAGAATGATCTTTCATTTAATGACATTACAAGGGCGCTGCTGGCGTTGTCCATAATTACGGCATTTCAGTTGGGATCCAGAAAGTTGGATATAAGATTTGGGCGGTGTACATTGCGTACAACCTCATCCAATTTGTCGTGGCTTACTTCATCTTCCCAGAGACTGGAAAGCTCAATCTGGAGGAGATTGACCACATTTTTGAGACCAAGAACACTAACCCCACCAAGCTGAGTGTCAAGATCGCAGATGCCAAATGGGCCTCGATCAAGGAGGAAAAGAGGCGGGCTCGCAACAATCCCATGGTAGCTTAGCTTTAGTCACAGCCGTACATCTCAGTCAAGAACATCCGCGCAGTTCCGATGTCTGGCATACCAGGGCGCAATAATGAGCAATTGGTACCCTAGCCTCTTTGCGAGTAACTGTCAACTGATACGCGTATATGCACCGCGAACGATTTGTCACACGAACGCATATCACATCATGTACCATGCACTCCACGTATTCTCCTTCCATTTCCAGCTGTAGCTCAGTAAATGCAGAGCTAGCGGGTGATCTGCGCAGTGGATAAATGGGTAGGCGGGCCGGTAGAAACAGCGCTTTGCTTTTGCTGGAAGACGAAAGACAGTATGCAGCAATAGATGCTCTCGTAGATCTCTCCCACAACCCGAAATTGGATCAATTTAGCGACTTGGATCAAGCTCCTCCAGAAAATGACTTATTGTAGACTCTCAACATGCGTGAGACAAGCATGCTGATTCGTGGACAATATCGCCCCTCCGCCTTAGTTATGCATCTTCCCCTCTCTGCAAATGGCTGTTATCTGCGAGTCCTGAGTGCTCATTTGTCCTTTTTCCAATTCTTCACCTTAGCTTAGCCATCTTCCTTTCCTTCATCAGTGGCAATAATGTCACTAAAAATGGGTTCTCACCAATTTGACGAGTCCATCAAAGGTGCCTTGCCCCGTGACTTCATTTGGGGTTTTGCCACAGCGGCAGCTCAAGTTGAAGGCGCTTGGAACAAGGACGGTAAAGGCTTATCGATATGGGATACCTTTGCTCATATTCCAGGCAAGGTCAAGGATGGCAGTTCTGGTGACGATGCTGTCAAGTCTTATGATCTTTACAAGACCGATGTTGAGTGGCTTCGCAAGTACAAAGTCACAGGTTATCGGTTCTCACTCTCATGGTCACGAATCATCCCTATGGGCGGGAAAGATGACCCTGTCAACGAGGAGGGTATATCATACTACAGTCGACTGATCGACGAGCTTCTTGCAAACAAGATCACTCCATTCGTCACGCTCTTTCACTGGGACATCCCTCAGGCTTTAGAAGATCGTTATGGGGGAATGCTAAACAAGGATGCATACACTCCTGACTTTGTTCGTTATGCCCGGGTATGTTTTGAGCGCTTCGGCGACCGTGTCAAGAACTGGATCACATACAATGAGCCTGGCGTCTATTCCCTCGCTGGTTATGCCGCTGGAGTACACGCTCCAGGAAGGTCCAGCTTTCGTGATCGCAATGAAGAAGGGAACAGCAGCACAGAACCCTTCATCGTCAGTCACACGGAGCTTGTGTCGCATGCCTACGTAGCCGACATGTATAAGCGCGAGTTCAAACCCAAGCAAAAAGGCATTATCATGATTACTCTTCATGGTAATTGGTCTGAGCCATGGGATGTCGATGATCCGCTAGACCAGGAAGCTTCGGAACGAGCAAGAGAGTTTGAGATCGCCTGGTTCGGTGACCCTTTGTACAAGACTGGTGATTATCCAGAGTCAATGCGTGCGCAGCTAGGCGACCGTCTTCCGAGATTCACACCAGAAGAAAGCAGGCTTGTATTGGGGAGTTCAGAGTCTTATGGGATGAACTCGTACTCAGCTTTCTACGTCCGTCATCGCGACGGACCTGCTGATATTAATGACCACTTGGGCAATGTTGAAAAGCTTGATGAGAATAAGAAAGGAGAATGGCGAGGACCCATGAGCGACACATACTGGCTGCGAACTACTCCCTGGGGCTGGGCTAAGTTACTCCGCTGGATCTGGAACCGCTATGGCATACCCATCTACATTACTGAGAATGGTACTACGGCGCAGGGTGAGCATGGCTGGAAGCCAAAAAGTCCCGACGATGTTTTGGAAGACTCCTTCAGGGTTGACTTTTACAAGAGTTACCTCACAGAAGTCGCCAAGGCATCACAGGAGGGTATTGTAATCAAGTCATATTTTGGGTGGACTTTTACTGATAACTGGGAATGGGCTGCTGGTTTCTCAGATCGCTTTGGTGCAACGTGGATTGATTTTGAGTCTGAAGATAAGACGAGGTATGCTAAGAGGTCTGGGTACTTCCTTGGGGCGTTTCTTAATCATCTCATTAGCAAGAATTGAGATAGTAACGCTTTGAAGATTTTTAGTGTTTAACCTGATTGCAACAGGTGGTCTGATTACAAGTCAAGCCCGTGACTGTCCGTCCTCGCCGTATTTTGGATGAGTCTCGTAGCGCAGCCTTCATTCCAGGCGGATGGAATGTGGTGACCTATAACGCAAAGAGAAAATGCCTCCCTTGCAAGCCTTTAGCCACAAACGGGCTGGCATGGACCGATATCCTTACAACTGGGCGACCAAGTCTTCGGTGAAAATATAAGCTTCTAGCCAGAAGACCCATATCGTCAATCAAGGAATGGAGGCATACAGAGCATCTGGAGACATTTGGATGTCTGCAATGATATTCAAGGGATTCGGGTTCCTGTCATGCTGACCAATTGGCGAGACACACGATATAGTAGAGACGCATCAACGCTGTCATCTTTGTGGCGCCAGCAAATGGGCCTGCCTAGAGGATATTCCAAACCTATAGTCTTCGTCCATTTCAGTAATACTGGCCGGGTCCGCCGAACGGGCTTGGGAAAAAAACGGAATAGAAATTGGTCACGGAATATTGCTAACAAATTTAGCAGTAATCCCCTGTCCCGCTCTGCAGCTAGTTCCTCTAAGCAATGAACTAGAAACTTTATTATCCAGTAATGAGACAACGATATAGATAATTAAAAGGGCTAGACTTTCAGTTCTGATAAGGTCAAAGTCTAGACTCTTAGTTTTGCAAGCCCGGTTTAGTAGTCCAAGCTGAGTTCAGGACATGAGGTGTTTTTGCATTGCTTTGGGTTAACATTATGATTAACAGAGATAGTTTTAGGCCCCCTAATCTAAGTAGGTATTACTTGAACATTCCATAGGGCACTGCATTTAGCATTTTAGGTAAATATATATATATCCTTTCTTCAAATGAACTCTGCTTTTTAATTGCATTAAAGTTTACTGAATATTTATTTAATAAATTACGTTATTTAAAATGGATATATTAAAGAGAGTTTTACTACTGCTTTTCATTACATCGGTATGCGCCTTTCCAGCTGTTGGTAACCTTGAAAGAGGAGACATTCTGGAGCCAAGAGCAGGTATATAAGCACAGTCGGATTGAAAGAACTTGACTAATATTCCTTTTTCGCCATAGGGCTATTTTGCCAAGCTTCAGACCCCGACAACAAAGCTTTCAAGAGTAATGCAGTTGCTGGATCTGCATTCTGCTCAACCTACATTCGAAAAACTACAACTACCACTATAACTCCTACTTCAACTATTACTTCCACTCAGACCGCACTGACAACAACTACGGCAACTGTATTCACTACCGTTTTGACTACATCCTCTATTAGCACCTTTACTACCTCAACAAAAAGAGGATCAACTTTAATCACACTGACCAAAACTGCCCTTGTCACGGATACGATAACTGAGACATTCACAGCCCAGGCAACAAAGCGAGTCACTAACACAGTAACAAAAACAACGCCCATCACAATTACATCTCACAGCAGCAAGACCGTCACTGTAGCATCTACAACGACTGCTACAATTAATATTAATACTACAGTCACAAAGCTCGTAACCAATGCTCTGACCAATTTTATCACTGGCAAAACTACCCTTTGGGTGACGTAAGTACATACGATGCACATTGATGTTTAAAGCTAATAATCACTTATATAGCACTACGTGAGCTTGGGCTGCGATGAGTCTCTGGAAAGTTGTAATTAACCATACATAGGGCATCTGCTCCAGTAGTAACCTCGGACCCAAGTATGTTCTTCTATTAGTAGTGATTGATCTAATGACTAACGGGAATGCAGCCACGATTTACTGCAAAATTCGAGGTTATGCCAAATCCTCCGAATATATTCTTTTCCAACAGAATCCCTTTCCTAACATTGGCTTCTCTACTTGCAAGAGCTATTGCTTAGACCAACAGGACGACATTCCAGTTTACGGCTTCGGCTTTACTTCTACTGGCTGTTACTGCTATAGCGAGCCAGTGTAAGTAGCTCTCTTTTGACCTTGTCTCTAATCGTGGGATTTATAACTAATTGAACTTTAGATCAGATGCAATTGAGCCCAACAAGGAACTGGTGGCTACAAACTATGATATGTCCTGTGATTTTGCAGACCAGGTTAGTAAAGCCTTCGTATATGGAGACAGCCAGCAGACGTTAACGTTTCTCGAGGATGGCTCCCAGCCTGTCAAGCGGGAAGTACAAGAGCGTGCTGCCAAGACTACACCAGTGCCAAGCTTCTTGCCCAACAAAACGCCCAGTGTCGTCAGCAGTGCCTGTTCTTGCTTAATCACCAAACCTGCTGCTCGCCAGACCTTCAGCGTTTTTGCCGACCCCACGACTATCCAAGCTACAATGACGACAACCAAGGTGGTAACGATCAACAAGAAGAAGACTACTCTTTCTACGACACGTCAGACTGTTACCTCAACAGTTTTGACCACTTTGATAGCGACAGGAACTCAAAGTGTAACCAGAACTCAGCATACAACCAGTACTATTACCAAGCCGGTTACTGTCTTTATCACAAACTTTAATACAGTTACTGTAGTACAGACTGTTACTTCTTCTACAGTTAAGACTGATACTATCCCTGTTACCAAGGTTAATACCATCCCTTGGACTCGCCTTAGCACTGTCCTTGTTACCAAGGGGCTCACCACTACGGTCGTGCGAACTGCTCCGACTCCGCAAACCGTCACGTCTACTGTTACGCAGGAAGGGTCTATCAGTACTTATGTCCCCGAAATCACAATTTGGGGTACTGACGAGCCCGATTCCACGACCGAAGATGCTACGAGTACACGTCCAATTATACCATCTCCAAATTCATCTTTCAGTATGTCTGCGGAAACACCTGTTACACCTTCAAAGTCGAGTACGTCTATGGTCGCAGCTGCCACCCCTTCAAGTTCGAGTACGCCCACGACTACTCCTGGCTGGCAGCTGTTAGACAACAACGCTGCGGCTATCAGCATTGTTGCTGACGGCTCCGACCTCTACCAGCTCCATAGCTCTGGTTTGATCTGGTTCTACACAGGTACCCCTATTAGCGGTTGGCGATTGTTGGGCAATAAGGCTTCAACCACTAAGATTGATGCATCAAAGGGTAATCTCTACCAGCTTCGCAATACTGGTGAGATCTTCAGATATACCGGTACTCCAGTCACGGGTTGGCAGTTGGTAGACAACAACCCTGCCGCCCTCGACATCGTAGCCAGCGGTAACGACCTATACCAACTCCACGAATCAGGTTTCGTCTATAAATACACGGGCACTCCTATAACTGGATGGCAACAGTTGAGCAACAGCAAGAATACCTTCAAAATTGCCGCTTCCGGTGGAAACCTCTACCGACTCGACAATGACGGCACTATCTGGAAGTACAATGGAGTGCCCCTCACTGGATGGGACAAGCTGAGATCCTCAGACTCAGGGATCAAGGATATTGTGGCACGCAATGCTGACCTCTATGAGCTTGATAATGATGGAAATATCCGGCAATATACTGGCGTTCCGATAACCGGCTGGAGGCAACTAGATAACAACTTTCGGACGATACAGATTGCTGCCGGAGCTGGAGGATTCTATCAGCTTCATAACTGGGGGGCTATCTGGCTATATACTGGCACGCCCATCACTGGCTGGAAGCTACTGGATGCAAACGCTACCTCTACCTACATTACGGCAGGAGACTCACTCTACCAGCTTCGCACCACTGGTTATATCTTTAAGTATAACCCATAGGTTCATCAATCGGCGATTCCATGGCTGCGCCAGTATTCGGTATCGAAAGTCAGGGTTCAGGAGGGTGTTCATTATCGATCATCAAAACACAGCCCAAAGCGCCAAAGGTGGGTCGGTAGAGAAACACTGTCTCAAAGGGACCTGATTGACAGAGGATGGACTGAGGGAGGATGCATGGTATAAGAGCATGATATATGCGGCCAACGGTGGGAAATTGATTCTCGTTCATTTAAAACTAGACTGCTCGTTCAGCCATTCTTTAGATCATTCGTTATCAATCTTCTTGAACCTAACACTTACGTGCAAAATGCTAATTGCCGATCTGTATCAAAGGGTACCAATTCAGCGGTGACATCTTGAATCTACAACCATTTTACATAATACATCTGCAGGGTAGGTAAAGTGGTGACGGGCACCGAGAGCGAGGAACGATGGCGCTACGCCACTGCATTTTAGTATCAATTATCAGCCGTGCATCCGATTACGCTGGCCTCTGCGAGCTGCATCTAGTTAGACTATGCTAAAGCAATAAAACCTCAGTGCAACGATTGATCTTGAACTGCTCAGAAATATGTTGCCATCATAAACAAGAGGCTCTATATTAGTTCTCCGTTCCCATGCCAGGTCGAGCCATTACTTTGATAAAGCTCAATTTCTCCAAGCCTTTTTCAAGGCCCCAGCATCATGTTCGGCGTCGAGCGCCACTCCATTTTCGTAGCGATCAAGGCTTGCGCTTGGAATGTGTTTGCATTTGGCATCAAGTGTTCTGGACACAGTGACGCACGGGACAAAAGCTTTGACGTGTAGACAAAATATTATTTCGGGGCCAGCCCTCATGCCCCATCTTGCTTTGATCCATCTTCTTGAAACACGATAATGACTGATCTCTAAGCGCGACTGGCTTCAGCAAAGAAGCAAAATGCTCATATCAATCGGAATAGTGTGTTCACTGTCCCTATCTCTTTTATGGCCAAGCGCCTTATACTGACATCTTGACAGGCCATCCAAGCAGTGTTACTGGGATTATCACTCTTTACAGTTATTCTTCGAAGCTGGACTAGGCTTTACTATGAGGGGAAGAGGCTCTCTCTTTCCGAGTACTTTGCATGGATGGGCTGGATCTTCGCTTTGGGATGGCTTATAACTTCGACACTCTCTATGCTCATTCTGGTTCGCCATCCCCCGGATGGAGATGGTCTTATCCCTAGCGTCGATTACCAGAAGGTAAGTGACTCCGAAAGCTCTAGCCGTTACAAGCTCATTCGTCCTCGACTCTAGATAGTCTGGGTAGCCGAATACTTCTTCGATACAGGAATCTACTGGCCGAAACTCTCCATCCTCGCCTTTTATTGGTATCTCATACCCGATGTGTTCCAATCCTTGAGAGTAACACTATATATAATCACGACATACCTTGTTTGTTGCATGACAATATCAATCCTAATCAACACTCTGATAGCGAGACCGATATCAGACAATTGGTAAGACTGCTAGAATTGAATCTGTTGTATTAAAACTTAGGGTTAACTCCTCCAGGTCAGTTGAGAACCAGCTGAACTCCGCCTGGAACTCCCTGCCTAATTTTCTGACTCAGTGGTGCTTGAACTTTTCAACAGATCTAATATGTGAGTTGATCCCTGGGCTGAAAACTCTTACAGGAAACAAGAGTATACTAACAAATACCAAGTGTTCTGTTTCCCATTCCTCATTCTCAAACATCTGACTTTGCGCACTGAGCAGAAACTCGGCCTTGTCGGCGTCTTTTCCCTTGGTGCAATCACGATCTCAGCTAGTCTCGCTCGCTTCATCATCAGCAACGCAGCAGATTATCAGCTTGATTACCCATCTGGTAGTATGTACAGAGTTTAAGGCTTTTGGTAGATACTAACTGCGCCAAAGATGCCCTCTGTATGGCCGAAATGGCGACTGCAGTTATCGTTGTCTGCCTCCCTGGCCTAAAGAAATTGATCATGCAATCGAGATCAACTACCAACACGACAAGTCAAGAGTCCAACTCGAAACAGTCAAGCGTGGGCCACTCTTCGAACATGACGACGTCCAAATCGAGGACGGCATCGCAGGCTTATGCGAGATGGGGTGTCATGGACGATGAGATCGAGTTGCCTGGTCATCCCCAGAAATCTCATTTGCCTGGTGAACTAAAAGATGTAGGGAACCTACTGTAATATCATTTCAAACATGGAGGCAATAGCTGCAAGCGATAATATTATACACTAAGAAGTACCTCTGCTATCAAACTGGTGCACCGTAGAAGTAGCATTCAAGCACGCCCCATCAGCCCGAGCCTTTTGCTTACGGTGCTTTGGAATACAGAACCTGCCCATCCTTCTTGAACCCTGCAATTACGTTCTGTCCCTTGTCACTAACAAGCCACTTGATAAATTCGGCTGCTTCTTTACCATTGGGTGCTTGTTCGCTAATCAACGCATGGGCGGGATTCAGCAATGGGTCATCCGCGCTATCAGTCCCTGCTTTGTAAATAACAGTCTGGTTTCTGAGGTCTGCGTCTAGGGACAAGATGGTGCCCCGGTCGGTGATGGTGTACTCTTGGAGGATAATCGCAGCTGTTAAAGCTTGGATCGGGAAGGCAATGTATTGGTGATACCATGTTGAGTAGGCGGTCGCCCAAGGAACTTGACCTATGCCGGCCCATAGCAACGTCTCTTTGATGTTGGTAGCAGACTTGTCATAGCGGCTTAGGAACCTAACAGGAGGTTCAGTAGCAGGGCCTTCAGCCGCTTCATGGAGATTTGCGAATGTGGTCATTATGTCATCACTTCTGGAGATATTTGCTGGATTATCCTTAGGCCCAACGAGAAGGAAGTGGTCTCGAAAAGCGTAGTGGCTTGGACTTTTGGCGATGCCTTGTTTAATGGCAATCTCTTCCGCGACTGGGTTGTACGTGATGCCGATATCAGCCTCACCCGTCTTGAGATACTGAATGCTGTACGTCGTGTCGCTCTTGATCCATCCCACCTGGAATGGTTTCTCGCCGTCTCCAACGCGGCTTTTGATGTATGCATTCGCGAGCTCTGGCCATCTCCGTTAGCATGGCCCTGCTTGTTCGCATGAGGATTTTACCCTTGATCAATCCGCTTTGGCCTGCACCTCCGTTGGCAATAAGCAGCTTAATGGTGTCATTTTTATTATGATCGAAGCCACCTCCATAAACCGCTTGGGGAGTCACAGCCAAACAGCTACCGACGAGGAAAGAGATTGCGAGTAAATAGGCTTTCATAGTTACTACTTGGATGAAGAAAATTATGCTAATGATAGGGAGGAAAGTTCAGAAATTCATTCAATCGAATGACTGGGGATGATGGCATTTAAACCATTTGCATTACTGGTAAACAGGCACGGTATGTGTGCCTTTCGAGACTACGGTGTCTCTCCTCACCAGCTGAGACTATTAATTTTGTAACCGCGGTACCGACGCTATTGTGGAAATTGGAAGACATCTACATACTTGGATACCCTTCGCACGCGTTTGGGATTACATTCCACGGCCTGTCTTAGCACTCTGGTTGACAATCACAGGGTTTGTTAATCTGTTGGCCTTGATGACTAGCCACCTAAATCAATCTAGGTGCCGTAAGCGCTCAATAGCTGAGAAGAGCTATACTGGCATGTATTATGATTGAAATCTGAAAGATGACCCAACGCTAACTGCATACATAAATAGCTTCCCCACTTTTCCTCAATGTGCGTTATTTATTTATTTATTTATTTATTTATTTATTTATTTATTTATTTATTTATTTATTTATTCTCTTTCTTCAGTTCAGCCCATTTCTTGAAGACGCTGACAATGACGAGCAGCAAAATGCAATCAACGGCGGAGACAGCGCCGCGAGTAATTACACATCCTTTATCTTTTTACAGTTTTCCTGATTTACCAGTAGAGTTGCGGCTAAGAATCTGGCGCTACTCTTTCCTCCCCCGCTGCGTTGAACTGCATGCCCGCAGATCACACTATGCCGATAATTTCCAACACGGAGGCATACCAAAATGGCAAAGTCGATGCTACAATCCCGCTGCACTGGCAGTAAATCTTGAGGCGAGATCTGCAGCAATAGACCTTTATCGTGTCAAACTCCCCCTTGCAACGGTTGCTCCATATGAGCATGCTGGCGATGACATAAACGACCCTCATCGCGTCTTATACATCAACCCTGCTATCGACACCGTCGCTATACTGGGTGACCTAGACTACAGCAGAGTCTCACAACTTCTGACTGGCTTGCGAGCTAGTGATCCAGATGGAATCGGTTTGCAGAATTTTGCTGTCAGTGCCAGCTGGACGTATCATGAGGGAGCTGGTGACACGATCAGGATGCTAGTCAAGCACATGTTTCCGGAGCTCCAACAGATGACCGTGTTTATGTATGATGAGAAAATGCCTCCGGCGGACTGGGGTGGTGGAACGTGTGAGCTGCGAGATTGTAGCCATACAGACTACTATAAACGCTACGCAATGGGACGAGGCCGACAAATGAGGGATGGTGATGGGTGGATGGTAATTGGGAGGAAGGAGTTACAGGTAAAGGAGCTGAGATTTAGGCATGGATGGTAGTCGACGTCGATTCAGTGAGAGTTAGAGCTCAATATAGCTCAATATAGCTCAACGAGATATCAAGTCAATACCCCATCAGCAAGGATAAGTCTCTCAATTTAATACAGGCAAAGAGACTAACAAGACTCTTATTGTTATGTGCTAATAACCTTTTTCCAAAACCCACTCTGCTGAAGTGAACTAGTCAGAGCCTCGATGTTCTGCTCTTTGGTTCCATTGACATCAATCTACAAATATCAGCATATGTCCCTCAGTCGAGGGAAACCCAATACTCACAAATACCAAGATACCACGCTCTCGATACTCTTGCTCGACAGGAAGAGTCTCCAGCTCATATTCAGTAAAGCGCTTCTCAAACTTGTCTGCGCTGTCGTTGGTGTCTCTGCCCCGGCTCAGATATCTGGCTTTGGCGTTTTGTTTTGTGATCTGAAATGATAGTACGAGATCCGGCTTGATTTGGAGACTGAGCTTCCCGTCATCACCTGCAGCGAGAGGCACTGTGTCCTGATAAGGCCATGTCCCAAAGGAGTCCAATTGTTCAATGCATCGTGGATATCCGTCGACCAAGATACCCTTCACCTTCGGTTCATTGGGATTAATGGCTTCGAGAATTTCGCGATAAATGAATGGGTTGAGATCCTCAGAGGTCAGAAAGCCTTGATTGTCAAGCTTGTTCTGGATCTTGGCGGCAAGCTCGGTGGAGCGATTCACGCGCATCCATGCACGCAGACCATCACCGACTGAGTAGTGCACGAGATTGTATTTTTGCGCGAGATAAGCTGACAGCGTACCTTTCCCCGCACCCGGAGCCCCTAGAGCATGGTCAGAAACGGCAGATTAGAGAAGTGGAGGGGGGGGACGACTGTACCAATGATGAAGACGATGGCAAAGCTGCGGCTCTTACCACCCGATGCGGCGTGGAGCTTCATGGTCCTGTTAGTTTGATGATGATGATGGTGCTGAGCTGTTGCCGAGGCATTAATCTTATCGTAACACAACCTCGTGTAACACAAACGCGACCCAATTGACAGTGAATCATTACCAATTCACCAAAGATAATGATGGCGTCACGTGCGGGGATGTGAACTGTCCCCGCTCCATTCTATGAAGTTCGAAGCCCTCATCCTTACTTCTGTAAACAGCACTCATTCACCGGTCGGAAGTCATATTCTTGTAAGCCAAATACTGGGAACGAGCTGGTTTGGCTGATGATAGCTTTTGATATCTCATAAATTACTGAAGAATGGCGCTTCTCTCCTTTGTCTGGGATCTACAGCTCTTGTATCGCTTTGCCATTCTTGTTATCTGTGGCTTGGGCATTGGTCGGATCATCATAACCCGAAAGCAGTCCAAGACAGCGGTTGCTACACATTTGTCCAAAGACTTCACCAAAGAATCCAACGTTCCTGTGTCGGTCAACTACTTCCCTTCTCGAAAATGTAATTACACCTGCGGTTTCTGCTTCCATACCGATACCTCCTCCTACGTCCTTCCGATTGATGAAGCGAAGCGCGGCTTGAGACTTTTGAGAGAAGCTGGCATGCGAAAGCTCAATATTTCTGGTGGCGAACCATTCCTCTACCCTCGTCTCTTGACTGAACTGCTCAAGTTTGGCAAGGAGGAGCTGGGCCTCGAAAGCATCAGCATCGTGAGCAACGGCAGCAAGATTGCAGAGAAATGGATGCGTGAGAATTGTCAATGGCTGGATATTCTTGCAGTCTCATGCGATTCGTTCAACCCCGAGACGAACAAGAAGATTGGACGCGGCGATGACGGAGGGAATGTGATCCGGCTCTTCCGCATTGCGGAATGGTGCAGGGACTATGGCATCAAGTTCAAGTTGAACACTGTTGTCAATATCCACAATTGGAACGAAAACATGTCAGCTGAGATTGAGAGACTTGCCCCGTTTCGATGGAAAGTGTTCCAGTGTCTGATCGTTGCTGGTGAGAATGAGAACGCGACCCGATTGCGAGATGCGACAACGTTCCTCGTGACAGACGAACAATGGAAGACATTCTGCGACCGGCATAAACATCTTCCGTGCTATGTTCCAGAAGATACAAATGCCATGGCAAGCAGCTACTTACTTCTGGATGAGTACATGTGCTTTTTGGACAAGGGAGAGGGCATGATGACAAAGAGCGAGTCAATCTTGAAGGTCGGCGTTGAGAAAGCAATGAGTCAGGTTGTCTGGGACAAGGGTTCTTTTCTCGATCGCGGTGGCATTTACGACTGGGGCAGATCCGATATGGAGAAGGAAGGTGGTTGCGGCGGCGGTAGTAATGAAAAGCTGCAGTGGTGATAGTCAATGGCATCGACGTCTTCGTTTAGACCGGCTGGGAGTCAGCTTCGGAAAGCATGATATGGCGGAAACTGTATCGACACTGGCGATAGGTGTAAACACAAGCGAAAGACGAAAATGATTCGTCCTCGCATAATCCTTCCTTAGTTGGTCTAGTGCTTCACCTCATAACGCGATTCCTTATCTGGTTT
This sequence comes from Fusarium verticillioides 7600, assembly GCF_000149555.1. NCBI lineage: Eukaryota > Fungi > Ascomycota > Sordariomycetes > Hypocreales > Nectriaceae > Fusarium > Fusarium verticillioides. The sequence goes on along the minus strand of NC_031676.1, from coordinate 4,645,268 downwards.
AAGCTTATCCTGCACCACATGACAACGCCTCCGCACTCGCATTGAGATATCGGCTTCGCCTATCATGCCAAACGCGGGGAACAAGTTGGTATAAGTCACCAAATGCCCCTACCGAACCGTTATCTTGCACGGCGCGGGTCAAATTATTTAACGTATGGCATTGCCCACGGATCCATTTGATTCTCGAGACAGATTCGTATTCGCTCTCCTGCACTGCCATTGTTCTATTCATCATGCACCGCGAAACAGATCAACCGAGTCTTAAGTCACAAGATACCAAAGAGGTCTCGGAAATGCCTGCCAAGACAGACAGAGATGCCGTCGAATGCGGATCAGTTGCTCCTGGCGGTGTTACTGTTCAGACCTTGAAACCGTTCACAACATTATCTGCCCTCGGCATCGGATATGGCACAACCAACACTGCCGTCGGTCTCCTTCTTGTCCTTGGAAGCACTCTTCCAATGGGTGGTACACCTCTCTTCTTCTGGGGATTCCTTGTCATGGCGGGTGTTGGTCTTGCAACAGCTACGACACTGGCAGAACTCGCATCGGCCATGCCTCATCCCGGTGGACAGTATATCTGGGTCAATCGTTTGTCCCCGCCCCGATATCGTCGCTTTCTGTCATACACCATCGCTGTTGTCAGCTGGCTTGCCGCGGTTGCCACAGGCGCATCGGCATGTCTATCAGTACCTACCGGCTTCTGCGCCATCATCTCCTTGCTCAATCCCAACTTTGTGTACAAGCGTTGGATGGGATTTGTTGGGTTTCAACTGTTGAACATTTTGACCGTCATTTGCGCCAGTTTCGAGCATGCCCTCCCACGAATCTCGAAGATCATGCTCCTCTTCAGCTGTATGACGATCGGTGTTATTTTCATCACGCTGTTTGCCATGTCTGACAGCCATGCTTCAGCAAAGGACTACTTCACAACCTCAGTGAATATATCAGGATGGCCAAAAGGTATTGCATTTATTATCGGAATGAATGGTGCCAATTGGAGTTTCTCATGCCTCGACGTCGCCACCCACTTGGCTGAAGAAATGCCATCGCCCAGCACCGATATTCCCAAAGCTCTGATGTGGACTATCATTGTCGGATTTGGGTCTGGACTCTTGGTTGTGACTTCGGTTCTTATCAACGTGCCAACCATAGATGGAGCTGCGGATAACTCAGCTCTGTCTCTATTTTACATGATTACCAAGAGCAAGGCGGCTGCTGTGGGCTTGTGGATTCCTGTTCTCATCACAACGGCTGGCGCAGTTTGGTCGATCCAGACATGGCAGTCCCGCCTTGCTTGGACCATCAGTCGCGAAGGCGGCTTTCCATTGCATCGCCATCTCAGCAAGCTTGCGCCTGCTCCTTTTCATACTCCCATCTGGTCGCTGATCTGGTCTGCTTCTGGGACTGCCCTATTCGGCTGTCTCTACCTTGGTTCAGATCTCGCCTTCAACTCTTTGATCTCGACGGGTCTGTTGCTCCAATACATTAGCTACAGCGTCCCTGTCGTCTTGGTTCTTTTGCAAGGACGCAACAACTTTCAACATGGTCCGTTTTGGTACCCCAAGCTTGGACTGATTGCCAATATTGTCATGCTGTCATGGACAATGGTGGCTCTTGTTTTTTATTGCTTCCCTTACTATACGCCTGTCACGGCTGTGCAGATGAATTATGCTTCTCCCGTCTTGGTGGGAATTGCTCTCTTGTCTTTGTTCTTCTGGTTCTTCCATGCGAAGAGCAATTATGAAGTCAAGGAGATTTTAGATGCCTGAGAAGTATCTGGAGTAGATAATAGGTATTTAATTCATGTTTTGGCGTATACGTGCAAGCATATTTGGAAAAGTTTCGTCCTCAACACTGCGGTCCGAACGTCGGACAATGCCTTGAAAACAACGTGCACCAGTAATTCATTAATTGATCAATGCAATGTCAAATACAAAAGCAGCTCTGTGTTTATCTCATATCTCTCAAGGCGCTGAGTCAGATGATCCGAGTTCTGGAGCTGGCTAGCACAGGCACTAACTAACTAACTTATCGTAAAAGCGGGGGAATCCACCCTCTTCATCTTGTAACATCTTCCCCTTGTCACATTCTTATCTCCCTTCAATCCTACAAGATATTGACTGAGCCACCTCGGTCCCCACGCCGATTGATAATGCAGCAATCGAACAAAACCCCACACTCAAAGTCTCGCAATGGGTGTATCAGGTGCAAGGCAAGAAAGGTGAGCACACCCAAAGACATGCGCACTCATCAACTCACATCTTGAGAGGTTAAATGCGATGAGCGGAAGCCTGCTTGCATGCGCTGTGAGGATCAAAACTATGAGTGTCCAGGATATGCACTCAACGTGCGTTGGTCACAAAAGCACCAGACAAGGCCGAGCACCGGTGAGAGCTCTTTGCGACAAAGGAAGGCAAAGAGTCGGATCAATCCTTCTTCCAACTCGGTAGCCGAGGGTTTTCATCAGATGAACGGATGGCTCGATCCCCCATCTCAACTAGACTTTCTAATGCCAGCAGAGATGTTCAGCGTTGAAAATCTGTCGCAAGACCTCCTGGGAGCCGAATCCTCGTCGCGGATCGACGACAACAACATACTCGACTCGCCTGGCGGGAACTTGACAGTTTGGACTCTCCCTGAAGACTCAGGGTCAACATTCAGCATCGAGGAACCAATGGGAGTGATTGGACAGCTCTTTGGTGATTCTACGAGCCACCCAATGTTGCAGTCTCAGAACCTATCGCAGGAAGAGCAATCTCTCGTCCAGTCTCGATATTCATGCCCTGACCCGCACCGACGCTTGTCCAACACCCCAACCACTCTATCTGAATACTTCTTCCGAGAAGTTATTACTCTTTACTGTTCTTGGGATAGTGAACAAAACGTTATGCGAAATATCATAGAGAAAATGTGGCAGTCTTCCGGCGTGCTCTATCATACCATACAGAGCATGGCTGCAGCATGCTTATCAAAGGACTTCCCGCACCTGCTACCGGTTGCTCGTGAGGAACGTTCACAGGCACTTCAGCTTGTGAAGAGTGGTCCTCAAGTGGTAGAGAAGCAGGTAATGCTGCTCGCATCCATGCTTCTTGGTCACACCTCGAGCTGGCTAAGCCCTCACAACCTTGCAACCGAGACCTTTCGAGCAAGTCAAGACATACTGGATGAAATTGCCACCGACAATAGTGACAGCTCGGAGATGTCCTTCTTCAGAGACACCATGGACTATTGGGCTATGCTTTTGGTCTATCTTACTGACAAGAACGAGCTGGGAGAGTACCATCGAGAGGAACGAATTGGACCAGCAAACTTGATGAAACCTATCGAACCACATCCCTACTCTGGCATTTCACAAGATATGGTGCGTGCACTGACCGATACGGGGATACTCATCTTTCAATATCGGAAACATATGTCCACGATGAAGTTCATGACGGAAAGCGATCTCGACGTGTTCAGAACTGCATTACGTGAGGGCAGACGGCTGGAACGCACATTTCTAGCACATCAAGTGCCAAGCGCTGTCCACACCAAAAACCCTGGCGATCCGAAGACACCACTGAAGCATCTGGAGCTTATGGATGAAGCATATCGATGTACAGGGTTGTTGCAGCTGTATCGGGTTTTTCCCGATCTTTTGAACGAACGATACTCACCGTGGAGCAAGAATCACATTCTGCGCCCCTCACCAGCACACCAAGTGCCAACAAAGCAAGAAAGACAGCTGTGGCTTACACAGTTTGCTTTGCATATCCTTGGTATCTTGGAAGAGATTCCATTTGAGTCAAGAACTCGCAGTGCTCAGCCGTTCGTTATGGTTGCTATATCCGGTGAACTCAGGCAGACTTCTCGGAGTTTTTGTGGCTCTGAAGTCACCATCACAGACCCGGGAATCTTAAGCATTGATGGTATATCTATCGAAGTGGCCCGTGCTCGGAAGTTTGTGAGATCCCGGTTGTCGGCGTATACACACATTCTGCCCTTGCGAAAGAGCCAGGTTATTCTGGAGCTCATCAATCAAGTCTGGTCGGCAATTGATGATGGACAGGAGGATGCTTACTGGTTGGATATTGCTTACGAGAAAAAATTGGGCACGATGATGGGGTAGTGTACTTAGTAGTTGAAGGTTGTTGCGAGGTTCCATAATGCTATTGACTATTCTATGTCGCTGTCCGATATCTTACAACTTACCATCCCTGGCACCGCCAGGAAGAGCAATTTTTGCAAACTTGAGCAACGTTTGATCAGCTGTCAGCTTAGTCTGGAGACGTTCTTCTGTGACGAGGAATGCCCGAGGAAACCAGCCGCTGACATCCTCACCAAGCATCATCTTAACCAACGCCTCACCTGTCAGCCAGCATTTGTCCATCCCGTACCCGTTAAATCCTGCGGCTATCCATTGTCCATCGTCACCAATAGTTCCCGTCAGAGACTCCGGTATCCTGCCAACTATCGGAAGTCCATCTGCTGTGTGGCCTTGAATGCCCGACCAAATGGACTCGATCTCCGAAACGGCTTCTGATCCCCAGCCATTCAGAAACAATTTTGGTAGGACAGTAGAAAGTGCCTGCCTTGCTTCTTCAGGAACATAAGTATCGTCTGCAGTCAGAACATCCTTCATATAAGCCGTCTCGTTCCCTATCCAGATACTCCCCGTCAGAGCATTTTGTTGCAAATAATAGAGACCGGTATCGAAGAAGCCAGTTTCTACGTCGAGGGTTGACTTATGAGATAAGCTCCAAGATCTAGTTCCTTTATATTTTGGAAATAATGGTCCCGGCTTTTGAACTGACATTGTTCCTCGGAATGGATACAGGCCTCCAGTCAAGTTCGGTAATAGGTGCGCCGCGTGCCCATTCGTACAATGGATGACCTTTTTTGCTCGGATGCTCCCCCTTGGAGTAGTGATGGTGTATGGATATAGTCCCTTGGAGAACTCAACGCGAGTGACTGGTGTGTTGGTCTCAATACTCAGTCGACCAGAGTAGTTATCTAACAGGCGTTGATAAATACCAGTCAGCAGTCGGTAAGGCCAAATTGCACCAGCTTCATGTTCAACAGCCCCAGATGCATTCTTGATATTCCATCTCTGTGACATGTCAGACTCTCTATGACTTCATTGCAGCATGAACTTGGAGCATACCTCTGGAACCTGGTCTCTTTCAATTATACTGTGATAAGCGTTGTACTCTGGCACTTTGTCCTGGAAACTCAGAACGGAGCTCTTCGCAGAAGCCCATGTCTCGTCGTCTCCAACTGCCATGACTTTTAGGACATCTCGTATCTGGCACTCTTCTTGCAAAGCAGGATCGAACTCTCTGACCAGTTTCATCAAATGATCAATATTCATGATGCTAAAGCGAGTGATCTCCTTTGCTGCTTCAATTCCATGTTGTTCGGCTAGAGGACCGAATGTATGCCCAGATGCTGTGACAAGATGCCCCCCATTGCGTCCTGTTGCTCCACTGACAAGAGTGCGGGCCTCAAGCACCGTTACACGTGAGTTGGCTGTAGATGGGTGTTCCAGGAGTGTCTTTGTGACACTGCAACCAGTAATGCCGGAGCCAATTACTGCGAAATCAGTAAACTTTGGAAGGTCCCTCGACTGTATCGAGGCCAGAGACGGGTGAGGAGGAACCTGCCAAGCTGAGACAGTTGGATTTGGTCTTGGTAGTCCCGGATCTCGAAGGATTGCCTTTGATACATTCTTGAGAAATCGGGCTGTAGCTGGGCCTGAATTCTCGTCAGCGAGTAAGCTCGTGTTCCCGGTTCACGGACATACTGAGATACAGGTTCAGCTCGTCGTCCGAACCAAGCTTGATTTGGCTTTCATTCTGTTTCTTATCAGTTGCCATCTCTGCTGCTTTTCTTTACCTAACTAAGTGGAAAGTGAGCAATCTCTCTATCTATATCACACTGGAAGAAGTCCGAGCTAGAACATGGAAGTGACTACACCAGTCGAGGACAAGGTACCAAGGTACCTCTGCCTCCTTGTCCAAGTCCGAGTCGAGCTTGTGCCGACGCTGCGACTTACTGTGTTTGGAAAGTGTATGCGAGAGAGATAACAAAAACGGAATGCGATTGGCGGGGTCAAGCATCTCTCCACTTTCGACAAGCCATGAATTTCCAACTAAGCTCAATCCGAGATAATCCACAAAATAGTTTCCATCTGAAGAAGCGGGTAATAAGTTATCCCTGCCTCAATCTCATTGTTAGCTTCATGTGAATTGAATCCGGCGAACCTTCATTCGAAGCCGGTGAACCAACTATTTCTCTTCTCGACCCTTCTTTATACAAAGCATATTTCTCCGACTGTTGGACCTTTCGATCCGAGTAACAAAGATATTACTATATCTCACGAATCTACCAATACCCTTCCAGTCTATTAGTAACCAATTCTAAAAATGGGAATTTATATCACCGACCTCACAGAGGCAGACATTCCAGGGGCAGTGGAGGCAGTACAGTAAGTGGGACATACAGCGGTTAGTTCTTCAGTTGCTGACTGAACAGGCAAGCCTTTGTTGGAGATCCTTATAACGTGTGGGTTTATGACCAAGCGAAAGTGAGTGAAGAACATCCGTGATAAAATCTTTTACAGATGTTCCTAATGCTGACGCTTATGCAAGTTTGACCGCCAGCGGAACTTTGAATCTCTTGCCATTCGAATGAGGTGGGGAATGCGCAATGGAATCTTTCACGTTGCCAAAGAAGAAAACAGCGATAAAGTGCTCGGCGTAGCGATGTGGCTACGTCCCCAACCAGCAGATCAGCCGCCAACATGGAATGACTGGTTCGAGAGCTGGAAACTTTACTTTGGACAAGTACGCATGAGTCTGTGGTATGGTCGAGGAGGATTGAATGTCAAGGTATGTTATCCGAGATCCTGCCAAGTACAATGAGTGCTGATCAAGGTCAGCGTTATTACATCTGGAAGGATGCCCAAGCCAGTGCCCAATCAGCCCTGTGGAAGGACCCTCGTGGTTACTACTTTTTAAATATCATGGTTGTTGTCCCTGAGGCTCAAGGCAAAGGAGTCGGTGCCAAATTGATGAAAGCCGTCACTGACGAGGCTGACGCCAAGGACATGAGATGCTACTTGGAGTCAAGCCGCGACGTCCCCAACGTCGCCATTTATGGGCGTCTAGGGTTCAAGTTCCAAAAGGAAATGATTTGTGATGATGACGGCGATGCGATCAAGTTATTCACGATGATAAGGGAACCCCATGCTGAGCCATCCAGCGGGAGATAGACCTCAGATGCAAAAATGACAAAACTACATGGTAAAACTACATGGGAAATAGCCCTTCCATACAGCATATCCAAATCTTGTATTATCTGACTTCTGTTCCTCATTTCAGGGTTCCCAGGAATGATCGCAGTGCCGCCATCTCATCAGTCTGGATCGCGGAGAAACCAGCCCGGAGCAGCCTGCCCCAGACCGCCTCAGGATTGTCCAATGCAGCGCTGTCAGTGAAGCCTGAAGAGGCGACACTATCGAGAGTGTTGACCCAGAGATTGATTCCTGCCTCATGGAAGTGCTGCTGTATTGCATCGACCTGTGAGATGTCCCGAAACGAGGCTTCGCAGATTAAAGGCTTCAGCTCGAGAGCAAGCTTTACCTGTTGTTGCCAGTCATCATGCTCGAGATGGGTACGTGCGATGAATGGAACGCCGTGTATGGTGATATTTGCTTTGATCCAAGCCAGATCACCTTCCGTCTTCAAATCGGCCCAGAAATCCACTTGCTTGTCGACGCCCATCTTCCGTGCATATGCCAGCACTTCCGGGATGACGTGCCGATGCTTTATGTCGAGGTGAATGTAAATCTTATCGCGTGTGAGGTCAAAGACGTCGCGTAAGCTGGGCAGCTTCTCCTCCGTAAATGGATTGTTTGGGCCTCCATCACGGTTCCTGAGTGGAAGCGATATCAGTTCTCCCAGAGTCAAATCTTCCGGCTTCCTGTCGACTCCAGTCATTCGATCCAGGGTTATATCGTGAAGCAGTACGAATTCTCCATCAGCAGTACGGCGTACGTCTATCTCAACAATATCGTAGCCAGCTTCAATGGCTCGTCGGACGGAAAGCAAGCTGTTCTCGGGAGCTTCATTCCATAAGCCACGATGGGCGACGATTGCACACTGGCGAAGAGGGTCAGCGAAATATTCGGAATAGTTCATGTCTGCTGCTTCTCTCTCGTCAGACTTATCTAATCGGTCAAATGAGATATAGACATGAGAAGTCGGTGAGGTCGTGAAAGGAATGCAAATGGTTCTTTATTGGTGGCTTGCTATCTAACTTTGTGCTGTTGTAGTCGTGGTGGGTCCATGTAGGCCAAACAAAACTGACTCTGGCCTGTTAAAGTTTTCCTTAACCGCTCAAGCTATGACCTGTAATTCGCTGGGGATATGTTCGTCCTTCATTCCCTCTGATATGCCATTTTCACGTCGACCAAGCGGCTTGTCCTGTTGCGAATCACACCAGGAATCATGACTAAACTTGAAAGAAGATGAAATGGGGAAGACTGCCTGCACTACACAATGCAATAATCGTCATGTCCCTAAGATCTAAATTTTATGCCTCGAGACCTCTCGGAACGATCGCAAAGGTAAGTCCTATCATAGCAATAGTCATCAAGTCTGGGTAAAGAGAGAAGAGGGGCATGGATGCTGCATGCTAAATGACACTCTATTGTATTCTAATGCGAGCATAACGCAAGAAGCGAAAAGGTCCTCAGTAACATAAATCTAGATCTATATCGTACTTAAGGCTTAGGATTCCTTCTTGGAAGCAGCGGCGGCCGCGGCAACTCTCCTCTTCTTCGCCATGGTGTTGAAGAAAGTTCCCAGACAGAACCCAACCAAGCTGAAGAAAGGAGCCCAAGCCTCCTTTGGTACAAACAAGGTTGCAATAGTAATCAAGACAGGGTGCATAGCGCACATAGCTTTTGTCATGGGTACCAAACCGGCGCGAACTGCAGCTCGAGCTTGTTCGGTTGTACGCGCGCCAGCAATGACGGCCATTGATGCAAGATATACAGTATTTTGAATGGGGAAGAACTGTGATAAGTCAGATAAGTAGCTGACAGTTGCTGTTGGCGACAAGAGGTCATCATACCAAGAGCATAGTGATGAGATTTTGCAAGACTACTCGTCCCGGAAGACTTCGTTGCAGAGTTGTGTTGAGAAAGTGGGTCAATGGTGCCGCGATACACGCACCATAAAACGCCATTTGGGGGACACGGGCAGTAATTGTTGGGCCGTGGCCAGGGAGCCCGTAGGCAAACCACGATGCTACAATCTCGGTCAAGGCTGACAATGACCCTTGAGTAAGCATCTTTGTCCTCAGTGGCTTTGACTGTAATTGTTTGAGGTATGCCTATGTTGGATATGTCAGCGTTATCTACAACATGCAAAGTACCCAAGCATACACCCAGCAGCGCCTTGGCGTCAATTGTAGATCTGCCATTTGGCGAATTCGTCAGAGATGACATTTTGTTGGCGTGGCGCGAGGTGTCTCCGGGGCGCAAGTGGGCGTGAGGCTGGATAAGATAGAGGCAGTTGATGAGAAGTGTGAAGTTGTCCTTGTTTGATTTGATGACGGATAGGAGAAAAATAAAGATGCCTGAGGCTGAACATTGTCCCTGATTAGCCGTGCACATCAGCCGGCGCCTCGGTCCCAGCTCCCCGACCCGCTTCCCCCTCTTATCGGAAGATTACTAGGGAATAACTAGAGAAACATGGTTATTTCCAGCTAACCTAGACCTAAAATTCGAACCATAAATCCTGGAAATATCTCCTCAAGCCATTATTAAAATACTAATTGCTAAGCTGAAATATTTAAACGCTATGTATAGGCATATGAAAAAAGGTATTCCTATATTGCAGAAGTTCAAACAGGCACAAGAGCCGCAATGGGCATGCCAAGGGTTCAACCTTGGGCCTCATCAGCAGAGAATTCAAATGTTAAACACATTAGTGACAAACGCGCGCATCCAGGTCTGTCAAAGAACAAGTGTTCATGAGCACAGTTAGCAGACTTGATAGCATGGCGACCTTGGTTCTTAATTTAAGAATTTCTGGGCTTCTTGAATTATAGCACACAGCATCTGGTGTGAAGTAAATACATAACTACCTACCTATAGCGGTTTGTCTTAACTCCCGCTCTAACTGCAAGGATCAGGGAATCGGAATAGATACCTCAAAGAGACTTGCCGCTGCACAGGAACGTGACATGCTTACTGTTCATGGTCCAGATGGTGTTGGTCTACGAAACTTGGTGCCCATGAACCCATAATCCCTTAGAATCCGAGGGTGCTCACTTGATATTACTTTTGTGGGGTATACCCCAATTTTGATTGGCCGCTGTCATTACGCCACATGTACCAGCCTCAAGGAGGCACAGCAGTGAGGATACAAGTTCGATCTGCAAGCTGTATAATCAGGGATACTTAAAATCTGTACTAAAATAGAGCCTAAAAAGAAGTACCTCTGATATAGCTGATTTGATCGGTTATAACCTTTTAGGTACATCTTTTGAGCACCCTCGGATTCTAAAAGATATGAGTATGCCGATCTTCCTTCGCTACCTATTAGCATACTGTTCATTCTTAACCTCCGGAAGCAAGGAAACATTAGACCTCAATATGAGGTATAAAAATAAACTCAGTAAGAGGTATCTTAATCTTATGCTAAGTTGCCTGAATCTTGTCATTAGCTAGGAACTTAGTTCCGAATTTCCGAGTTCTCTTCCCTTCCCTCAGCCACTTATTCCGATAACACTGGCTTAGCTACCCCTCATTACAGTGGTCACGCAGGAGCACCGTTGTTCAGAATAGGGTGTGATAATAAGACCTGCTCGTCAACAATACGTAGAGAAACACTGGCATACCAAGAACCCCACAGCAACAGACGTACATACTGCCGGCATTGGCCCCTTCGCTTAATGACCGATCAATTACTAAAACATGCACTATCATGCCGATTTGCCGGGTGGCACGCCAGTAGCCAATGTGAGGGTCGAGACCACGCGGGAAGAGTTGGAGTCTCCCCACGATTGGTGGGCATTACGCATGCTTCCCCATGGGGGGAGCCAGGATGCGGGGAAGAGACTTCCCTCAGACGGATTACCGGCATCCTGGGCCACCAAATGTCAGGAACTGATTACACCTGGTTGGCTTGCTATAACCAAGGTTATCTTAAATGGGAGCTGCCTAGCTCATGTTAAGCTGAGTCGTGAGGGGAAAGTAGCTCTGAAAGTCGGTAAAAGCATCGGCAGTTACATCGCTTCCTTATTTAATATGCAAGGCTTGCATATCTGTGAGTAGATGTCAAATACAGCATGTCAGCAGTCTGACACTGGTTTAACGGCCTACAGACATAGCAGTGAAAGAACGGGGACAACAGTATCACCATGGAGATGAATTCCAATAATGAGGTATATCATTTACAAACATCGATCGCAGCTTGCACGCTAATGGAGATCGCAGGAGATCCATGCCATTGAGGCAGAGCTCCATACCGAGATTCTCCCTGGCACAGAGATTATGAGAGATGTCGCTTCGCATCATTTTGTCAAGGACCGCTCGGGCTCCAATCGTGTCCTTATTCCGCAACCCTCGGACGACCCAGCTGACCCTCTCAACTGGTCACTCAAGTGGAAAATGATAGCGATCACTGGAGCCAGCATGACCTCTTTCTTCCAAGGGTTTGGGCCACTTGCTCTTGCGCCTATGTTTGGGGATTACATTGAAGCATTTCACAGCACTCTAGCAGATGTTGTGCAGTTCACTGGAGTCTGTATCCTGGTTCTTGGCTTCAGCAACTTCATATGGTACGTTGGGGGCACCCAATCCGAGAGGGTCTTTTCTAAGCTGGGACAAATCACTAAGAAATGCCAACAGGGTCCCGTTAAGCACTTCATTCGGCAGGAGACCGGTATACATTGTGTCTAACCTGATCTGCTTGGCCGCTATGATTTGGAGAGCTCGTGCGCAGACGTATGGCAGTTTCATGGGAGCTTGTGTGTACGTATTTAGCAGCAACAGTTGGCATGACACCTTCTGACTATGATACAGGCTGAATGGTATTGGAGCTGGTCCGGCAGAGTCAATCCAACCTGCCGTCATTGCTGGTAAGCCATCACACTGAACATGTTGAGGTGTCTATATCTAATTGCTTGCTAGACATCTTCTTCTTGCACGACAGAGGCAAGTGGAACACCTTGTACTGGGTCGTCTATATGGGCTCCCTGATGATTGGCCCCATCATCGGCGGGTCCATGGCTCTCCACGTTGGCTGGCGCAACTTCTGGTGGTTCAACGTGGCTCTTGGTGCAGTTGTGGTGATCTACACCATCTTACTATTCCCAGAGACCAAGTTTGTCTTTACCATCCCCTTGAACACGCTGATTCATAACTAACAACGACCAGGTGGCACCGCCCTCATCCGAATGAGATCATCGAGGAATCCCGAGCGAACGAGAAGATGGAGGGTTCGGCCAATGCTAGCCACGCCGAGGCCTCCAGACCTAATAGCGATGGAATAACAGAGCACGCCACCAGCACCGAAAAAGAGGGAACATCCCCGGAAGGATTTGCGGATCTGTCGACAAGCGAGACAGCTGCAAGGGATCCGTATCTCGGGCGGGGAAAGCCTGCAAAGTGGCAGTTCCGGTTCTTCCAACCCAACGCACATCCTTTCAAGGCTATCCTTTTGGACCTGTGGATTCCCTGGAAACTGTTCGCATTTCCCATTGTCCAATTTGCCAGCTTCGTCGTCTCTTGGAGCTGCTCGTCATTCCTTACTATTAATCTAACCCAGAGCCAAGTTCTTGCTGCGCCACCTTACAACTTCTCTACGCAGACCATCGGTTTTACCAATTTTGCTATCTTTGCTGGAGCTTTGATCGGCCTTGCCACTGGTGGTCCTCTGTCTGACTGGGTGGCTGCCAAGCTCACTGCAAGGAACAACGGCGTTCGCGAACCAGAGATGAGATTGGTTGCCATGATACCGTTCGTTCTTATCATGTACCTTGGCAATATCATCGTCTCGGTTGGGTATGAGAACCATTGGCCATGGGAAGTGATTGTGCTCATTGGATATTCTTGCGCCGGCATCCAAGTTGCAGCCCTCCCCAGCATCTCAAGCACGTATGCTGTTGACAGTTATAAGCCTGTTGCAGGCAGCCTATTTGTTAGCATTACAGTCAACAAGAATGTTTGGGGCTATGGCTTTAGTAAATTCATTACCCCTTGGAGCGAGAAGGCTGGGTAAGTTATCTACCAGTTTCTTGCTTTAACAGTTACTAATTCTTGCAGATTCATTGCACCTATCATGACCAATGGAAGCTTAGTTTTCCTCTGGTGTCTGTTTGGTATTGTATTCTACTACTACGGCAAGACATTCCGTCGTTGGACCAGGAACAGCAGTGTCCATAGGCTTTAGTTCTTTAGCAGATATTGTAATATTATTCAATAGGCATTCTATCTAAGTAATAATAACTAAACAAGGTTTTTCACTCTCTACATCTTTAACTTCTTTTTATATATGTATTCATTTAAAGTACATACCGATATTGACAGACATGACAGACACTTCCCTATAACTCCCTACAGTTAACTAAGCAATCCAGTTATGCAGCTGAATCTAATAGACTAACTTAGCCACTCCTGAAAACTAGACTGATAAAAATCCTCAAAGCTCTGGACAGCAGATTATCGTTAGCATCTTACCTAAGCTCCATCACGCTTATCTAATATAAGCCACTAGCATAAATCAGTCTCACCTCAGCCATTTCATCTCCGCCAATTCAGGGTCTCTCAAAACCTCATACAAATTCATTCCCATTTCAACAAGCACGCTATTTATATAATGAGACAAAAACACTTTTCGGAGCGAAGCAAAACGGGATGCATGACTTGTAGGCAACGACATATGCGATGTGATGAAGACCGCCCAGATTGGTAAGTCATATCTCTTCCCCTTGGGCCTCAGGGTGGTTGGGGATTTGGTATGGTTTTCGAATTTTACACCCGATTCAACGTCCACAAGATTTAATGGAAACATTAGATTTAATCTTTTATATTAGCTTCAATTGTACAAGTGCATCTCATGTATGCATTTACGAGCCTACAAGAGTCCCCAGGCGGGAAAAAACGGCTTCAAAACAACCGGGTGAAATCGCACCTTGGCCAATACATCAACACAGCAGCTCATTGCAGATAGCGAGCGTAGCGACTGCAGAAACGTCTAAAAGGTCGAGAGCTAGTCACTTGTCAGCGCACCGACCTTTGACCCTGGGTTCACTGTACGTATTTCCGATTGAGATGCCGCTCAAGTCCAAACATCTGCTACAGTATTGTAAGTACCAGATACCGCCATATACCGATCTCACGCTCTCTGTATATCTAAAGACCTTTTCCAGTCTCTCAGCTCCCGCCTGTTTCCGATAAATTGTTACAGTCTTCTTCGAGTAAAAGGTAAAACAGAGGTTGTCAAGAAAGATCTAAGATACGTCGTGCTTATGTGATATCAGCATAGCAACTGCAATAAATAGCCCATGTGGCCTGCGAAATATCCTCATGATTGCCGCATTTCGACATGCATGGAACTACAGCCGTCTGGGCACTTTTAAGCAGACATTTCTATACCACAAAGCGTAGACCATTCGCTTGGTGAATGCACAGCTGCGCCCTTCCGCCTTCGTCCCATTTTGCGCTGATCATATTGTCACGCTCTGTTTTTCGGAGGTTTGAACTATCCTTAAGTTCATCGGAAGGGGCGATTTAAATAACGTGGTTGCAGTGTACCTTTGGCAACTTTGAGGCTGCCGATACGCATCTTATGGGGATGTTGTCGTATATGGAGACTCGGGGAAACCCTAAGGACGAGCAAGACGCAATTGCTCATGAAATTTGCGAGCGGTATTTCATCGTGTAAGTGAGGAATAAAAGATCTATGGTAGGTTCTGATTTATTTCACAGCGCATATAACATGATTCAAGGTCTCAAGAGCAGGTTGGACATTTACCTAGCGTCCCCTGCTGGGGCCGCATTTAACTCTCGCTGTCAACTAAGCCCCCAAGAGCTAGAACAACTTATTCCTGAATGGCATTCATATGAAGCGAATGGCGCTGGACTATGCCTTGAGGCGATGAGTCTCCTTCCCAGCTTTTTCGCTTCATCAGCGGTTTGCCCGAAGCTTAACCCTGTCAACCCATCCCGCGTCATCAGCTGCCTCAAAGGCATCACTCGTATCTTTGAGATGAGAAGCTCTTGCAAGCGGGGTATCTCACATGATACTTCGCTGTATGAGCTCTGGGACCATGGAGACCCTTCCAGGCTTTTTTCTGCAGTTGTTGAAGCTCATATCGAGTCATGCTCACCAGCGTCCGCTGTCACCAATGGACCTCGTGCGCATCTGCAGTCTTCATGGACTGGGATCATCGTCACGTCAGGAATGTATCTGAACAGCGTATTGGGTGTTTGGAATTCCGGGCAACCTGAACAAGATCAGTTGCTCCACTACATCATGCGGTCTAGCTTCCAGGATTTAAAGACATGTTTCGCAGGATCAGATATGCACAGCCCGTCATCGAGGGATTTAATATTCTGGAAATTGTTTGTTTCGGCCTTTCATCTTACTCGTGCTAGGTTGGAAGGTTGCAATACATTGAGTGATGGCCTGAGCCTCGAGTTCAAAAGTATGATACGGGTTGTTGCAAGGGAAATGAATATGCTGTCATGGCAAGACGCAAGGACTAGGCTTGCTCAAATAGTTTGGCCAACGGACTTTGACCGGGAAGATCTGGCGAAGGGTTTGTGGCATGAGACAATGGCGTACCAAGTAGGGGGACTATAAAAATGGTATCAAGTCTATTGATGTTGAGGAATGGCCATTCTGAACAAGCCTTTTGATATAAATAGGCGGTTTACGTTTGCGTCGAAGATATTATATAGCTATCAATAAAACTTAAAGAAGAAACCTCTTAGTAAGCTAGAGAGAACAAGGTGAAGGTGTCTCGTGTAAGGCCAGTCGAACCAAGAGTAGTAAGGTCTTTATGTTCCAGATCACGATTATCAATATCTGAACTTCTCAAGGTTAGGATTTGCATCTATTCATAGCAAGCATCATGATTATTCCCGAAGACAACACTCTAGACATTGTCCTGATCGTACTGACCCAATCAAAAGCTCACCAACTATAGTATATCCAGCATTTATTCTCATCGAAGCTAAGGATCAATTAATCGTCGCAGATACAATAGCTAGAGGGTGGGCAGCATCCGATCTTGTCTAGATGATGCGCCTTCTTCTTGCTTTTGTAGGTGCGCCCTCTACTGTGGTCAACTGAAACAGCTTTGGGATTCTGGATAATGTGTTTTCGCACCTTGTTGGAAAGAGGAATATCTAATAATATCTGGATGATAATTTAGCAACGTTACATGGCTAGCGCTATACCGCTTCTGGACAGTTAGACGGCTAGTGTTTAGCGCCATTATCAGGTCGGGGGCCGCTGAGTTGGTCTACATCTCTTACAGCCAATGACTCCAGCTTCTACCCTGGCCACTTACATGGTTGGCATTGGGTGACACCTGAAGTCTCTCTGATACGCTGGAGATGTCAGCCGTTGACGAAAATCCTGCTTCCTGCTGAAAGGCACTTAGTAACTTGAGGGCAGTGCTGCTGAGAGGCGGTATGGAAATCGCATAAAGTTGTGTCTGAGGAGAGACCAGTGATTGCAACCACTCTCAACTATTACAACTTTCAACATGGTCAATATGACTTGCGCGGCTCGAGAGGCCATTTTGGCATATAGTGGTCTTATCGCCCTTGGTGGAGATTACACCTACTCTCTTTCTGACCTTTCTCTCAAAGTCTCATCCTTTTTCCTCCCCAATTACACTTCCTTTACTCTGGGAAAACCCAACATATCACCAAATCAATCTGTGGTTGCTGAGAACTTCGCTCTTCTGTATACTGATTGGAGGGACAATGGCCCCGGCACGCATGTGACTGTGGACGATTATCGCGTCGAAGTGGTATCGAATGAGTCTGCCGTGTGTTGGCTGACCTACCGTATCTCACCTGATGACGAGAAAATGGAGGGGTGGGAGTGGACCAATGTTTACGGGTTTCGAATTTGGAAAGGGATGGCTAATGAGCTGAGTGGTGGTTGGGAGTTTGCTGTTGGAGATGAGGAGCATCAGCAATACGAGGCAAGGTTTGGAAAGTAGTCGCGCAAAATCAGCTCATATGCATCGAACAAACTTGGGAAGTGTTAGATCAGCTTAGACAATGTGCTCTATTTTGTTTACCTGGAACTGTCCTATAATAAAGTATCATCTCATAGTGAATCAAAGCAACCCTGCCTCTAAACCCAGAGACTTGAGGTGTAAAGCGGCTGGCTTGACCCTCTTGGAGGCAGATCAGACTATTTCAGGACAGATAGGCGGCTAGTCCACTAGCGCTTATGTCTTTCAGGAAATTTCAAGGCAGGCGGGCAGGGTATGATTATGATTGGATTCATGCGTTTCAGCACTGCAAAGAACTTTTGTTCAATGCCCGACAAATCATATACTTATACGCACAAGCCGAAATCTTCATTGATACTACAGTACCTGCCCCTGGCCCTGAAGGCTACGTGATGTCATAGCCTAGACGATTTTTAACCATGTTAACACCGCTAAATTATTAAATTATTTTCTTCTTTCTTACGCTTCTGACGTTTCTTACATGATTTTCTAAATCTCCTCTTTTAAGATCCAGCAGTTGCTTCCATCATTCATTTTCAAGCGTCTATCCTATAAGTCATCTCATTTTCACGATGATGTTTGCTAGACTGTTTATTTCGCTAAATCTACTCTCCACAACATTGGCGCAAACCTGTTACTTTCCAAATGGAAATAAGGCACCCAAGCAGTACAAGCCATGCGGGTCTAGGAACACAACTTACTCGACTTGCTGCTCAACAGATCAAGATGATCGATGTTTGCTCAATGGCTTATGTTCGTGGTCTGATCACTACGACTATCGAGCTGCCTGTGCAAGTGATGATTGGAGTGGATGCCAAAAGATATGCCCCATGAGTGAGTGACTGCAACCTCCGAAGCCCTCGGCATTTAACTAATCCGGCTCTCAGAGAAAAACAATACATGGGTTCAAGTCAAAGAGTGTGCTTCGAATAAGTACTGCTGCAACTTGGATCAAGACAATGATTGCTGTAAAAACAATTCGGATCGCTTTTCGCTGCGAGCTCCTCCTCTCCATGCTGATCAAAAAAAGTCAGGCACGCCGGCTGGTGTTATAGCTGGCGCAGTAGTTGGAGCAGTTATTGCCATTATTATCGTTTCAGGTCTTGGATTCTGGTTTGTTCGCCGGAAGAGACAACGGAGAAATGATAAAAACATGATTATGATGGATCAAGAAAACAAAACCCCTCCAGAATCTAGTCCAGCATCTGGTCCATTGATTGTGGAAGCTGATGCAGGTCCCGAACATGTCCTAGTGGAGTCTGATGCGCAGCCTATACAGCCAAGGGTTCTTCACGAGCTACCAGCATAAGTCGTATTGAGAAGCTAAACGACATAACGCACAACAGGGGACCTGATATAAACTGCTAAAAGATATAAACTTTTCAAATCCTTTAGCGTTGACCATCCGTGACTCTAACCCCAAGGATAAGTTAACATCACAAAACAGCAAACTGTTTAAACCGAGAACCGCCATCTATCAACTTCGCTGGCCGCTTCAACTTGTTCCTCTTCTAAATGACCCTTTGCCTCAAGCTTCTTATTAAGCCACAGATACTGCGCGTTTGACACGATCGCGAATACCAGGGCGATAGATGCCAGGGTGAGAATGACCGTAAATCCTGTCCTATATAGTGGCGCGTCATGAGCCTGGAAAATCTGAGCCCCTGCCAGACCAGCCGCGTTGGCAGTCATGATAAGGAGAGCCATGGTGATGGACCGTTCTGCAGGATTGCGAATATTGACAGCGAGCCACGAACCATTCAAAGGATGAGCAGCAGACCCCCAGATCGTAGTAAAAATGAGGATGCCATACTTGAGATCGCGATTTGTGCTCGTGGCCAATTGCCTAGTCGCGAGACAGAAGGCAAAACTCAGGACAGTAGCGATAAGAATCAGAAAGCCTCGCCTCCGAGTTTTATCTGCAATCCATCCGAACGATAGATTTAGGACAATGACAATCCAACCGCCAACAGATGACAGTGCGTTTGCTTGAAGGCGGTCGTAGCCATAACTTGCAATGATGGACGGTTGATATGTTCCGAGTGGTGAGATAATGGCAATGCAGCAGAAGGAGACAGTCAGCTGCGGGTAAATACACCACCTGGAAAAGGCGGACTTGATGTCAACCCACTTCACATATTTGTGTCTTGGACCTTGGCTAGGATTGTCAAGGTTAACACGTTTAGTGAGGATGTGGATCTCTTGCGGTGTAAAGTACAAGTGGCCGAAGATGTTTGATGGGTTTGCGGGAGAGTTTGGCATGAGAAGGGCGAAAACAACACCGATCACTATGGTGATGATTCCCTCGAGGAGGAACATCCACTGCCAACCAGACAATCCAGCTATACCTCTCATTTGGAGGATGCCATAGGCAACAAGTCCACTTGCGGCCGAAGCAATCATGTTGCCAAGGAAAAAGGCGGTGAAGCGTCTGCTGGTCTCATTGCGTTTGTACCACTGCGTCAGGGTATACAGGCCGGCAGGAATGAAGCCGGCTTCCAAAAGGCCGAGTAACAGTCTAGTAGCATAATATGCACCGACGCCTTTGCCTTTGATGAATGCTTGAAAAGTGGCGACCAAGCCCCAGCAAAAGATCTGGCAGCTAATCCACTTCTGAGGACCCAAGCGATAGAGAACAAGATTACTTGGCAGCTCTAGCAGTACGATTCCCAAGCTAAGGAGCTGGTTTCCGACGTTGAACTGGTATTGAGTGATGCCCACTTCAGGGAGGAAGAAGTCTGTGAGGGCGTTGCCGATGTTGCCGCGGTCGAGCTGCAAAACAAAAAAGCCAGCGATAAGCAGAGGCATGATGAGGAGATCCAGCTTGCGAACAAGAGCCCGTTCTTCGCCTTCGGACCAATCAATGAGGGACTGCTGCTCAGGGACATTGGAGTCATTATCTAGACCCGAATTGTGGTCATCCACAGTGGATGGAAGTGATTCCTTTTCAATCATCATGTGGGAGAGTGTAATTGGTAGGAAAAGGTAATTCTGAATGCTGAAGCAGCAGTGCAAGCATGACAATCGTTCATAATACAAGACAGAGGATATATAATTATTCTCACAACTTCTTTTACATCTCGCAATCAAGACGAGGCATTTCGCAATACTCCAACTTTCAGTCTATTGCAGTCGAGTCTTCGTCAACTCCACGAGCAGCTGAACAAAACGATCTGTAATACCCTGCAATGATGGAAGCCGCTGCGTAGCCGAATCGAACAAACCAATGAGGCCATGATCCGAGCGACAGCCCGGCCTCTCTGGCTTGCTTAGCGTTATCATGGGTGAGGGCTAGCTCCGATGTGTCAGACGCCATCGACGTGTGAATCTTGCGTGCTTGGAAAATATTGAATCTGGGGCCAATGGAAGCATCATCCGAGGCACACCAAAAGCTGGAGTTGGTTAGTGAGTGGGGGCGTTGTTTTGACAGTTACATTTACGGAGAACAACCAACTGCTTCCTACTCCATACTCCCCGCCAAATATCTCAAGATGGCGGCTTGCAGGTCTCAGCCGGGGCCCGTGACAGACTGTGATACCAGTCGTAGTACGTGTGATTGCTTACATATATAAAATACCTCCTTATTCTGTTTCAACGGTCGAGATAGTCGACCCCACAACACCTCTACGTATGTCCTTGAACCCCCTACATTCTTATCCTACTCTGCAATCATGGTTGTTGCAAAAAGACCCAATTTCCTTATCATCGTTGCCGATGACCTTGGCTTCAGTGATGTAAAGCCATATGGCTCCGAGATAGACACCCCTGTTTTGGACCGCCTTTCCAAAGATGGCATACGCATGACCAACTTCCATACCGCCCAGGCATGCTCGCCCACGCGAGCAATGCTTCTTTCTGGGACAGACAACCATATCGCCGGACTTGGTCAGATGGCCGAATTTGCCGAGATGAAGAAGAACCTCACTGGCAAGTATCCTGACTACGTCGACAAGCCTGGCTATGAAGGATACCTAAACTGGAAAGTGGCTGCTTTGCCTGAGATTCTTTCTGACGCAGGATACTTAACTCTCATGTCTGGAAAGTGGCATTTGGGAATGACTCCTGATGTGTCACCAAGTGCAAGAGGTTTCAAGAAGAGTTTTGGTTTTTTGCCTGGTTGTGGCAACCACTTCAACTACGAACCGCAATTCGAGGCTGACCAAGATACTATGCTGTTGACCTCGGATGGATTTTGGATGGAGAACCAAAATCCTGTGGATAGAAAGAAAGACCTACCTGATGACTTTTATTCTACCAATTTCTTCACAGATAAGTTACTTGATATGTTGAGCAACAGAACCGAAGAGGAAAAAGAGCAGCCCTTCTTTTCATACTTGGCTTATACGGCGCCACATTGGCCAATGCAGGCGCCACAAGATGTTATAGACAAATACAGTAAGCTCTCAGTGCACGCCACCAAGCTTCGGTACTGATGATTCTAGGCGGAAAATACGACAACGGCCCCGACCAGCTCAGACTAGACAGGCTTGCCAGACTAAAAGAGCTGGGTCTTGTGCCAGCTGATATCGAAGCAGCTCCTCCTGTTGGCTTCGAAGCTGGAGTGAAGTGGGAAGACCTCACAGCCCACGAGCAAGCTGTTTCTGCGAGGAAGATGGAGGTTTATGCAGCAATGGTCGACCTCCTTGACCAGAATATTGGGAGAGTCGTAGATGCACTTGAAGCATCTGGTGAGCTTGACAACACTTTCATCCTGTTCATGTCAGATAATGGCGCAGAAGGATCTACTCTGGAAGCTGCACCTGTTTGTCCACCCCATCTTTTCAATGCGAAAGTTCATACTGACTGTAAAGCTTAGCTCTTGTCATCATTCAAAACACTCGGAGAACTTATAGCTGCACACTATGACAATAGTCTCGAAAATATTGGCAAACACGATTCGTACGTCTGGTATGGCTCTCGTTGGGCATGCGCTGCTACTGCGCCTTCTCGAGGGTTTAAGGGATGGTCAACCGAGGGCGGCATTCGCTGTCCTTGCCTCATACGCTTCCCTCCAATCTCATCGGCTCCTGAGTCTATTTCTCACACCTTCACAACAGTAATGGACATACTTCCAACCATCCTTGACCTTGCACAAGTGCAGCACCCAGGGCGAACATTTAGAGGTCGAGAAGTTGTCAATCCCCGAGGAAAGTCCTGGGTCAACCATCTCTCATCTCCTACAGATTATCCTACCGTTCATCAGGATGCGGATCACATACATGGCTGGGAGTTATTTGGTAATCGTGCCATCCGTAGGGGAAATTGGAAGGCAGTTTTGTTGGCAAAGCAAGGCGGCGACAATTGGGAGCTATTTGACGTGGAGAAGGATCCTGCTGAACAACATGATCTATCAAAGAAGAGGCCTGAAATTTTGGAAGAAATGCTAGTGCATTGGGCTACGTACGTTGCCGAGACGGGGTTAGTGGAAGACGCGTTCTGAGGGAACGATTGCGTGATTGAGGTCCACATGGTGTTGGGAACTATGGGCCAGATCCCTTATCACTGCCAGACTTAGAGTAGAATTTCATCCCAATTACCTGCTGATTCCGTCTAAAATCGTCGAAATGACCTATAAAAAGACACGCACTGGCTGCCTGCAGTGCAAGACGAGAAAAGTCAAGGTAATAAACAACGTCGACTGACCAAGATGAATGATTGCTCACAGCCATCTTAGTGTGACGAAGCGATTCCATGTACAGCCTGCGTCCGTCGGAGCTCGACATGTAGCCTTACAGCCCAAGAAAGGTCATCGCGAAGCAGGACGCGATCTCCACCAATCCAGGCTCTGGAATCAACCACCGACATGACTCATTTCCAACGAATTGCTCCATCTCCAACATATGGCTTGACTGCACATGATAGAGAGCTGCTATGTCACTGGCACCAAGTTGCTCACAAGGCCATTGTTCATCAACGAGGATCGGAGGATCTCTGGCAGCACGAAGTAGTCCACCTTGCATTAGATCATCCAGTTATCCTGAACCTAGTACTGGCCATATCCTCTTTCGAACAAGCGCACACTGCCCATCTATCACTGCCAAACGCGCCAGGAGATCGGATACGAAGGGATATCTACGCTTCTCTGGGGTTCAAGTATTCTCAGGCCGCCGCAGGGATGATGAGACACGCAGTAGCGAAAGCCAATACCGATAACGGCCCTGTGTGCCATCTTGCCTCTGTTCTCATGATGATCAACTCCTATGCCCAAGGCTCAGTTAAAGAGCTTCTACGGTCTAAGGACGAGCCTTCTACTATGCTGAGCGACCTGCTCGTCACTTGCAGGCTCACAAGAGGCGTCAGGGCTATCGCCGAAACATATGGCGTCATAAGGCCAGAGCGTCACGAGCTTATACTATTTGTCTCTGAGGGCGAACCGCCAGACCATGGGCCCCTCGATTCCGTTCTCAACATGCTTGATTCTTTGACATTCTTAGGACAGGTAGAGGATCCGAACATCAGAAAGATTTGCCAGGACGCCTTGGATCTGATGAAATGGCTCGTAAGAAAAGCCCAAACGTCAGAGTGGTGCCCAGCACATCGAGCATCATTGCAATGGATTTGCTTAGTTGGGAAAGAGTTTATGAGACTCGTTGAAGATCACGAGCCTGCAGCTCTTGTGCTGCTCTCGTATGGCTGCTTCCTGGATAATGGAAATAGTGGTAATAACTTTGCAACCAGAGGGTGGAGAGAAGGTGTTTGTGCTGAGATTAAAAAAATTATTGGTTCGGACTGGTCATGGGCAATTTTAGTAGATTAGTATCATAACTATGGTTAGGTAATGTATTTATCAGATGTCCTGAAATAAACTCATTTAATATTATACTTAATAATTATTTTTTATATAAGCCTGGATGGATTAACGATCTCAGTTATATCTTTATATTTAGCTCTTAGCTAGGAAAGAAGGATATCGTATAGCCTGAAGGACAGCTCCTGCTACCAGTTTAAACTCTTTCTTAATTATAGAACCTCCATTATAGATCTGATTCACATAACACCCACAACGTTTGCTAATAGCCAAGTGTGAAGAAGGCTGAACCTGATACTAGGACAACTGTAGCTGCTTTGGGAATAGTACATGGGCCCTTGATAGACTCAATCAACCTTCTTCAAAGTTTCCCTCATAACTCTTGGTGTAAGGCCAATCGCTTTCCCATTATCATCAATCTCAAATTCGAAATCATCAACCCCAATGTTGCCATATGTCAACGAGTCAACTCCTCCCCACGACAGGCAACCGCCACTAAAAGGGCCAACACTTGCCTCTGTCGCATTTGTCTCAGCCTCTGAGGGTGATTCATCGGCAAGGTGAGCTTCAAAGACACCCCTGAAAGAGACTCTCTTGCTTCCTTCCAAACCCATTGGATATAGCCTTAGCACTGGTATCAAGTCCAGCCCTGGCCATGTAAGCGCGGCCAGCATGGTCAGCACGTCAACGCCAGCGCGAGTCCAGTTCCTTACCACGAGAGTATCGCTCATGGTAACAGTAAGTCGACTCTTGGGGCCCTCGAAAGTGCCAGCAAACCGCGTAACGGCGGCATCACGGGCCGTGTTTTCGGCGGCTGGCAGTAGTGTCTGCGCGAGGAGGTCAGGAAGATAGCTTAGCAAGTAGGCACGGTTAGTTCCTGCGATGAGCGCCACGAAACCAACCTCGTGGTCGGGCGAAAGGACAATAATCGCAGTGAAAAAGCCAATGGCGCCGTTCTTTGTGTAAAGATCAACGATCCGGGTGCCGCTGCGGCCGAGGGGGATGTACGTGCGCCGGATCTCCCAAGGCATACCAACAGACATGTGAGTGTCCGCGGTATGGGTAATGGGCTTCATCCAAGAGCGGGTTTCGGAGGGGCTGAGTATAGAAGAGCTGAGGATAGATTGGCCCATGCGTGTAAGGTCTGCAGCAGTAGAAAACATGCCGCCATAGCTGTGAAAGGTTACGCATCAGAGATGTGTAATGGGGGTGATCGCACTTACGGGCTGCCATCTGCTGTGGTGATGTTCCACCATGAGAGCTGCTCATTCTCGGGGATCATGGCGTTTTCTTTGCTCTTGGGTGCCTCGAGACTTGTTCGCTTCATTGACAGAGGGTTAAGCAGGGAGGATTGAAAGGACCTGTCGAATGGCTTTCTCGTCATGCCCTCGAGAGCATAGGCAAGTATTTGGTACGCGATATTAGAGTAAACCGGGGTGTTGGCAGTTGATGTGATGGGGAAGAAGCTCTGTGCCGTGATGCCCTGGAAGAACTCTGTGTGAAACGTATCAGCAAAAGCGTCCAACAAGCTGCGCAGGGATATGTACCTTTGCGGGAGCAAGGCTTCAGAGACGGGTCTGAGACACTACACTGTGGTTTTTCTTTCTTACTAAGGATCGGGAGACCATATAACTCGGGATCCTGGTGAGTTGATTCGATAACGGAACTCAAATCGAAGAATCCGACTACATACCAGTATTAGAAGAGACGAGTTTGCCTCTTCTCGGGGCGGTACTAACAGTTTCGACCGATGCCGGCCATATGTCCGGAAAGCTGCCCAATAGTAACCTCGTCCCACTGCACCTTGCGGGTGAGATCACCCTTGTTCTTCCTGGCCGCAAGAGCGAGTTCAGGCACCCACTTTGTCACCGGATCGTTCATGTGTTTCATCCCAACCTCGACGAGTAGTGTATAGACAGTAAGAAGCTTCGAGACACTACCCACGCGGAACACGGTATCGTTGTTGAGTGTCCCTGAAGTCAAGGAGTTCTTCATAGAGGGAGGGACGTATCCATGCTGGAAAAGGGTGTCCGAGGCGGAAAAGGCCTGGACGTAGAATGTAGTGTTGAACCCTTCAAGAGTGCCATTACGGTCAAGCTCGTTGAAGGTAGCGTTGAGCAGAGCAATAGAATCAGAGAACGCACTGGACTGGAGCGGATGCTGGACGGGCGGGAAGATGGCACCTAGTAGAGGACATGGGGTCTCTTGAGCATTGGCCTGGTGCAGAAAAGCAGCAAAGCCCAGAGTTAGGGCAAAAATAACGTGCCTCATAATGGGATAGAGACAGGATATTATTGGAATGAGAGACCAGGAGAAATGAGTTTGCAGAGCGGGTAACTTGATCAACTTATAGAAGAAGGCGCGTGGATCAGAGATAATGGTCCCGCGTGTAGGTGCTTGGATCTCCATTACGCCAAGGCAACAACAGAGATAGTTTGGCCAAGAGTTATTGTAGAATATGCGACAAGCTATTTGAGTGGCCGGCTCGCTCAATGGACTAATATGTGAGCTCGTGTAGTTGTAATGACATATTGTAAATAAATGCAGTGTACACAGTACAAATGGTTATGCTTACTTGTACACCGCCAAGAGATAGACAAATCAGAATGTGCTTTGGTTGTACTTGTTCTGTGATTGGCCGGCTCGCTCGGGTTGGTTGAGGGGGAGCTGATAGCGCCAGGCTAAAGCGCGTGAATGGAAACTTATTAACTGCCTGAGCAGGCTGAGCTTATCTAGGGTATCCGCGGTGCACAATTTGACCTCAGTTCTGTCTGCGGACAACCAACGATTACAATAAGTAATAGGGCTAGGGAGCTAAAACGAGAAGTCTAGATATGCTTTTTTTCTAGGTTAAACAATAAGATGTATTGTTGTAAAGTTACTTGAAGGTCGACCTTGTACATGCATCAGATTTTACTCATCATTACGGGTTAACCATCCTTCTCGGCGGACAGTAAGTAGACCGTAATAGTCAAGAATTAGATAAGAATAGTCCATAGCGATAGCGGCCCAGAGGTTCTTTATTCCAACCCAAGGGAACAGGGTAAGAAAACAACGGTAGGTCTTCACCATTTGAAACAAGTACCAAACCATGAAACAAAAACTATTCTCTTAGTCAGTCTGGGTATAACTTACAACGACAAGTTACATTCTGGGCAGATAGCATCGTCTACTTACGCGATCCTGGGCGAGTTCATGATGGCTAGTCCCCAGCCAATGAGATGGACAAGAGTGATGAGAGGCCGTCCAAACTCCTCAGCAAGCTTTCGAGCAAAATAAGCATCCCTCTTATAGATCCTTCGAAACCCGGGATCAATAAAGAGCTGATTGATAAAGGCCTGGAACCCATTGCGTCGCCAACGAATAAGTTGGCTAACGTAGGTGGAGTCGCTTTTGACCTCGGTGAACACTTCAGCCTCGCGTGCGTCTTGATGGAACAACTCCCACCCATTCCGACGCAGCCAACGGGTTATGAAGCTATCTTCACCCGTCTGGAGGAGCCCGCCGCCGAAGATCTCGTTCGTCAAATCATCCAGGAATGTACCCGACTTGAGAGCGGCAGTTCGAAGTAACATGGTCCGACCTACTAAGCACCATATACCACCTCCACTGGCATGGAGAAGCATCTGTTTCTCATTGTTGCTTGATAGCTTTCGGATAGCTGCGACTTCCCAGGGAGTGAGAACATCAGGGTTCTGTCGCTCTGAGGGAATCCAAGCACTTACGGGAGTTAGCTCGTGGTTCAACCAGGGTTTTATATTTCACCTTGCCTTTGTCTACCGACAACGCCCCCGACCTTTGGGTTCTCGAACCCCGCGAGGAGATACGGTAACACATTATTGCTTGGCCATACTGTATCGTCATCAACAAAACACAGTATATCACCAGTTGCTTCTCGCACAGCAAGAGCCATCTGTGTTCGTCGGCCAGGCTTCGGAACAGTCAGAATGGAGATGGGCACATTCCCGGCCTTTTCGAGGACAGGAGAGGCCAGTGATTTAACTCTTGCAAGATCACGAGGGATCGTAACAACAATAATCTCCTTGGGCTGGCTGGCAAGGCAGGAGTGCAGCGTGTCTGTAAATTCGCCCGGTGTGTCGATGGTGAGTATCAGGATGCTCACGCTCTCAGTTGGAAAGGTTGGCTTTTCAAGGGGTACTGGATGGTTGTACTCCTTCATTCGCATTCTAGTGAGTAGGGTGTCGTATTGAGTCCATAGCCTTTTGTTTGTCAGTTGTATGGTACTTGAGGGCTGAGGAGCACTGAGGCTTACCACATTCCTGCAAGAATAGCCGACATCTTGTTTTAATTTAAGCGTAGAGTATATACTAAACAGTCTCTGGCAGTAAAGATTATTATTGATGTTTTGAGGCTAGGGAGGAAATGTGAACGAGATATTGGTTCGATAATCAAGGCAATCCTGTCTTATTATATCCAAATTCCAACCCAAGGCTTCCCTCAGATTTCTCAATAGTC
Organism: Fusarium verticillioides 7600; assembly: GCF_000149555.1. Lineage (NCBI taxonomy): Eukaryota > Fungi > Ascomycota > Sordariomycetes > Hypocreales > Nectriaceae > Fusarium > Fusarium verticillioides. The sequence continues at coordinate 4,616,788 of NC_031676.1, read as the reverse complement.
CAAGAACACAACATACTGGCCGTTGACTCGTCATTACCCATGTGAATTAATCCTCCAGCCCTGCTGTACATCCCAAGAGTCAGTATCTTTGTCTGGATTACCCACGAAATATCCCAAAGTCACTTCAATGCCGGATGATATTTTCCGTACCATCATGGTCTTACTGCAGATAGCATATTCTTCAAGCCGAACAAAGTGGATAAAAGCAACGTTCCACAACATCGGCCCTTATGGATATCCGGCCCGCGTTCCCACGCAGTCTCCATCTTTGCTTATGGTCATTCTCTTCAACACTTATCAGTAATTCATTGCCAAGATATTTGAAACCTACTGGTTCCAACCGATGCTGATCTTACCTGAAACCAGGTGGTGTTGGTGCTTTTCATGTTGGTGTATAAGCAATCACAGTCGCATCGCAGGTATAGTATTTAGCCATATTGCAACCCTGGATAAATAAACAAAAGGAAAATGCATATGTAAGACCATGCATGTAACCAACTAGACAAAGATAACAGTTTGTAAGGAAGGACGCGCGGCCTGTGTCAACCTGCATGCGATCGCACAAAACATCACCGAGACAAGTCCAACCTGAGCAAGTTCTGACCATCCCACCACATCAGCAAAACATCTCCATCTCAAATCAATCACGAAAAGGCAGTGAAAATGAGTCGTTCAGCGGTCGCCGTGCCATCAAACACACAGGAAGGTGATGTCAACACCATAGTGACCAACCTGGCCAATCAAGACAAAGTGCCATGGTATCAGAAACGAAACCTACGAAATCTTTACTTTATGCTGATCCCGACATGTATGGGTATTCAGATGACATCCGGGTTTCACGCCCAAATGATCAATGCTATGCAGATATTGCCGTCATGGATCAGCTGTATGTTGGTTTATCTCTGTCCAATGATTTACGCTGACGAATCCTGCATCTGTAGACTTTGGCAATCCCCAAGGATCTCTGAAGGGCATTATCGCAGCTGCATATCCTCTAGGTGCTATTATGTCACTGCCGTTGATACCTATCATCAATGATCGATTCGGAAGACGTTGGTCCATCTTCATCGGGTCATTCATTATGGTCATCGCATCCTTGGTACAGGGATTCGCTAATTCTGGTATTCCATTGCTCTCGCAGACTAAGGCTACTACAGTATACTAATTAAAATCTGCAGCTGGTTCTTATATTGCTGCACGTTTGATCCTTGGCTTCGGGATTCCGCCGTGCTTGGTAGCGGGCTCCTCCCTAATCGGAGAATTAGGATACCCAAAGGTATGAACCTATCAATCTATCGTCATCGTGCTAATAGTTAGAAGGAACGAGCGGTTTTGACATCGCTTTTCAGTGTTTCGCACTTTATCGGTCAAATTACTGCAGCCGGCATTGTCTTCGGTACCAATGGCATATCGTCCGATTGGGGTTGGCGAATCCCGTCACTCCTCCAGATCGCCCCGCCGATGATCCAGCTCTGCTTTGTATTTTTCGTTCCTGAAAGCCCAAGATGGCTTGTCGCCAAAGACCGCAGTCAAGAGGCCCTACATACTCTAGTCAAGTTCCACGCTGAGGGACAAGAATCTGACTTTGTCAAGGCGGAAATGGCACAGATCCAGTCAACGTTACGCATCGAGATGCAAAACACCAAGAGATCATGGCTTGACCTTGGCGCAACTTCAGGCATGCGAAGACGTTTGCTGACGACCTGTATGTTAGGCCTGTTCACGCAGTGGTCTGGATCGACTCTTATCTCATACTACCTCGGCGACCTGCTGCAGATCACGGGCAATGATTCTTCCTATTTCAAGCAGACTATCAACGTTAGCTTGTCTTGCTGGAGTCTTGTATGCTCGTTCACAGCGTCAATGCTCGTTCGTCGGTTCAAACGTCGACATATGTACCTAGCCTGTACCATTAGTTTGCTCATCTGCTTTTCCACCTACACCATTAGCATGGAGAGGACAATTACAGCAAAGGAGAACGGGGGATCCAACGATGCTGCTGGTGCGGCTAGCATTTTCCTATTATTCGCTTATTCACCTTGTTACTGTCTCGCCCTCAATACAGTTACATACAGTAAGTTGATCAGTCCATTCCATAATACTAAGGCCAAAATGTTAACAGTTAGTTTCAGCATATCTTGTTGAGATCTGGCCCTACGCTGAGAGGTCTCGTGGTATAGCTGTTTTCCAGCTCTTTGCACGTTCTGCAGAGTTTCTCACCACCTTTGTCAATCCAATTGGTCTTGCAAATATAAGCTGGCGGTATTTCATCATTTACTGTTGCATTCTTGCGTATGAAGTTGTTTTTGTGTACTTCTTCTTCCCAGAGACTGCTGGTAGAACGCTTGAGGAAGCAACATTCTGTAAGTTAACAAAACGTAAGACGCAATTCATCTATATAGCTAACAGTATATGCAATAGTATTTGAAGAAGAGAAGTCATTAGCTGTAGAGACTATACTTGCAGTGGAGAGCTCAACTGCCACAGAGCTTATGGCAAGGGACTCTATTGAGCGCAGAAATGCAGGATCTGGGACAAAGAAGTTAGCGTAATAGTTCTTCATAGTGAAATTGCATTTATCACTATAGATACCTTATACAGTTACTAAGTAATGTTTTTAATCTACTCTAAAATAAATTACATAGGTACCTATTCGCCCTATAGCAAAAATCAGTCCAATAGTGATATATCACATTTACAAGGCTTGGTCTTTAGCGGTAGAACTTAATTCAGCGAATAGTAGGGTCTAAGTCAGACGCTGCATAAGGTAGATGTTATCTACTATGACATAGATGCATAGAGGTTCGTATTAATGCTTGTGTAACTATTTTCAGGGCGGGGGTAAGCTTGTCTACTGCTTGTCTACTGCTTGGCATACCAGTTAAGATGAGACTCATGCACTGGCTGAAGTCAGAGGGTGGTTGGAATGTCAATCTCAGAGTTACACCCGCGGACTTGAGTAATTTTATCCGTGCATCCTAGATCACCTTATGCAAATCGGCAAATTCTATCACTTGCTTATCTTAGGACCTGCTCTCTTTGAACGATCACCTGATTATATACAGTCATGCATACTACAAACTTCTGTAATCATTCCGAGATAAGAATGGCAACTGATCTGCTACAATAGTGATATTCCTGTCAAGTTACTATGAACAGTCACAAGGCTACAACTCTTACAGCATGATAGACATGGTACAAGTATTACCGATGCAAGCCTATCTTGGTTACACGAATATATTTAACACCTCCTGACCAGCTCTGCAGATGGTCACATCTGTATGCTCACGCATATATCAATCACGAGATAACAACATGCAGAAGACTGGCCCGTAGTGCCGATAACTTTACATCACTGATGAGATTACAACTTGACGCCTCATGACCAAGTCTGCAGATATTCATATCTGCATGCTCACGCATGTATCACTTATGAGATAGCAAAATACAGAAGACCGGCCCGTAACACCGTCAGGCCTACATTGCTTAGGAGACAACCAGATGCATGGAACCGGCCCGTGATGCCGATGGATCAATGCATTTATTACGGTAAAGCAGTTTTCATCATGATATATAAACCTTGTGAGTACTAGACAACATAAGGGACAAATCGATATCATCATAAGTTATTCTCAACCAGCAATCAGTATCAACTCAGGATTTACCAACGCCTATCATGGGTCTCACCGAAGAACAAAAGCAGCATTTCATTGAGAATGGCTGGTTAAAGTATGTTCAACTCTGCTACCCTAGCGTGCCAAATACCTAACACCCGGTAGAATTGAAGGTGCCTTTACGGCCGAGCAGGCTGCGCCGCTGATAAAAGACGTTGAAGAACGTCTCGGCGTGAACCTGAATGATAAATCAACTTGGAAGCAGTGGCGAATTAACCTCAAGCCTACTAAGTGGGTTCAGGCATCTGAGTTTGCCCCAAAGGCTTGGGAAGCCATCTGCGAGCTCTCTGGCGGGGAGCACCGTCTGGACCCTGAGGGGTGTTTCTGGAGCAACGGCTACATCGTCAACCTTGGAGATGCTGCCTATGAGGGCAAGCCATCGCCGCTGGAGGGCCTGGACCAATTCCATACTGATGGGCAGTTCTTCGTCCATTATCTCGACAGCCCGGAGCAGGGTATCTTCTGCGTGCCACTTTGGACCGATATAGTACCAGGTGGTGGTCCTACCGCTCTCTGCTCTGGGACTGTAGGCACTGTTGCAAAATGGTTATATGACCACCCTGAGGGCACCAACCCAGACCTGCTCCCTCGAGGCCATCCGCGGTTCGATGATCCCAACGGGACCAATTTAGATTGGTCGAACAAAGTTGCTCGGGCCAACGGCCGTTTCGAACTGGGGACAGGCAAAGTTGGCGATGTATACTTGTTGCATCCGTTCTTGGTTCACTCCCCGACGCGCAATGAGAAGAAGCATTTCCGTGCCATAACAAACTCAAAGACGAGTTTGAAGGAGCCTCATCATCTACATCGTGCGGATGGCAATTACAGCATTCTAGAGCAGAGCATCAGGCGCGGCTTGATGCAGAATGGTGTGACAGAGGAGGATCTGATGAACTGGCACATCACCCAACCTCGAGAACAATTCAAGCCAGGCCTCGTTGGTAGAATAGTACCCACAAAGGCTGATGTCACTCCTCTCAACAAATTCGGAGTACCTACACCAGTGTGAGGTATAGGGTTGGTCTTAATACTATCTCTATTCATCTCACACTACGACGCAATTGAGACAGAGAAACCAGGAGTTCAACGATGGAGGATAGATGGTGGTATCAGATAAGCTTCCTGAGTAAAATCAGAAGCCTATCGCAACGGTCTTTTTAAGAAGGTTTTATACGGTATATGTTGTATAGATGTAAGAAGGTTTTTAGGCCGCGAAACTCGTGTCGCAAATCAAGTCCTCAGAATAATATTTGAAGTGATCTGGACCAGTATCTCGGCGTTCCAGTCGCAAGATGACGAAGCTTTTCATTTCGTCACACGATACAAGTACATAGCACGGATGTAAAGGAATGCGGTATAAAATGGTTCAGCCAAGAGACAGGCAAATCAGCATGGACTTTGGCTGTACTTGTTCCGTGATTGGCCGGATCGTTCAATTCGAGTCATGGCAAAGTTCCATTTTTCACCACGTTAGTACTAATAGAGCATAAATCTCGATGGGGAAATCGATAATCCGAGTCATCATCACGGTATCACCTAATTTCCCTAACGGCCGAGACCAATTGACATTGGATGAATTCGCACAGCCCATTTTTGCGTATTCATTTTCGTGCAAATAGCTAATTGATACAGTACACAGAGATTAGGTGGATGTTTTGATCGCTCTTGTCCGCCATCTTGGACCTGAAAACCTTTGAATGTCGACTGCTACGCCATGGATGATATTCCCTCCAAATCGGCCACAACTGTTGCAAGTCGGCCAAGGCGGGCGTATCACCGCAAACTTAAGACGGGTTGTTTGACTTGTAGGTCAGTTTGGACGACTTATATGCACGCCATGTCGCTGCTACTGCGTGTATTCCTTGCCTTATATGCACTCCCACAATCTAACGATATGACTCTCCCAGGACTCGCAGGGTAAAATGCGACCAGGGAAAACCTGCCTGTGTGCGCTGTACGTCCACCGGCCGCACATGTGACGGGTACACTTCTCTGCCCCCATCTTCATCCCATTCATCATCAACCTCCACATCACCTCCCCCCCAGTCCTCTGACTCCCTCAACGCCGCCGCTGATCTCAAGCTCATCCTGCCACGACAGAGCCCCGAAGAGGTCCGCAGCTATCGATTTTTTCTAGAGGTCACGGCGCCATCTCTAGCCGGGTTTTTCTATGCCGACTTTTGGCTCGCTGAGGTGCCGCGCGTCTGCATGTCCGACGCGGCCATTTGGCATGCTGTCGTCAGTCTCGGTTCTGCTCATGAGGATTTTGCAGAACGTGGCAAGGAATCACGTAGCATGTTTGCTTTGAAGCAGTTCACTTCAGCCATCCGATGTCTTACTGACTCAAGGTCGCCAAGACATGCCGATCGGTGGAGAGCGCTTGTCGTCAGCACTATATTTACCTATGTATGCACGATCAAAGGCCTTCACGATCAGACGCGTCTACATCTACAAGCCGGATGCAATCTTCTCTGCGAGCTCCAAAGTCTCACCAACAAAGGCAGGGCAACTTTGAATCAAAAGAAACTTCTGAATGTTGCCCAAGACGAGGATTGGATCTCGTCAGTTCCGGTGTCAATTGCTCCGATTCAGTCCATTCTGGCCAACCTCGAGCTGCACTTGAACGCGCTTGACCATGGCGGCATGACAGAGAGTCCGACCCTGCTCTTACAAAACAAAACACTCAATACATGGCGCTACTATACAGCACCTCGTCGTTCGCATCGTCCAACACCAAATTCTATCAATCAAGCATACTGCGCTGCTGAGTCTCTCTTCACTGGGCTCATCCTATTCTCCCAAGAACATGCCAAACAGCTCGGGGATATTCAGTCCGGTGTATCCGGATCGACAGGACTAACAATGCTGGCTGCACGACAAAAGCCGTATACGCGATGCTATAAAGAAATAAGCAAAGCAATCGAGATCTTCCAACACGAGGTAGACGCATGCCAACTGGAGCCGCATACCATGCTCCCCTTGCACCTCTTCCAAATGTCCAATCGCCTCCTCCTGATTCAGGATCCTGAGGAGCATGACTTGGTTAAGCGCCAAGATGACCTTCCCGCCTTGTACAAGTCTATAGTCGACCTCGCCGAGCAGGTCATGAACCTCGATTCTATAAAGACCCGACGAGTTTCCTATACACAGCACCTCTTTCTCGTCGCCCATAGTGGTATCGGACAGTCAACTCGCCGCCGCGCTGTGGCCTTACTTCGGCGTCCACGGTTGGAGGGTGGCTGGGACAGCCTAATCTCTGCAAGTCTCGCAGAGGCTATCATGGACAGAGAGAAGGAGGCGGCGTGTGAATACCGGCTGGAGCAAAACTTGTATCCTGGGACTACAGGAGGCGGAGAAGAGAATGGGCAGAGACTAGAGGAGGTTGATCCAATATTTCGGGTATTTAACATTACATTTGCGTTTACAGGACAGAGAGAGGCTCGCGCTGTGCTGCGGACGTGGCGGGAGAAGCTCGATGACGTTGCTGGGCGGAGCAGGGCTATTCGATGGTAATGATGATATTGAGACAACACTACTTTTACTCTTATGTGTCTCGGTCCTATCTAGTAACAGGCATACTTTCAACACTACCAAACGACCGAAATCGGAACTCGAACACACAATTGGTTCTGGCATCGAAAAGAGCACGAGAAGAGGCCATCACAGGTGATATACATGACAATGTGCAACCTGTTCATCTTATCTCCTGGAACAGCAAATTAATTTAGGCTTCCTTTGCGCCCAAGTCGGCAGTGACACCTGCACCCTCCTTGATGTACACCTCGTGTTTCTGCTTAGATGTTTTGACAGGGTTGGGCGATTTGAAGATGTCATCGATTTCTTCGAGAGACCGACCCTTAGTTTCGACCAGAGCGAAATACATCATCCCCCATTCCGCAAAATGCAGAATGAGGAAAATAGTGTATGTCTTCCAACCGATCTTTTGGAGAGCGACGGGCGTCGCATACGTGTTTATGAACCCAGAAACACCACTGAAGAAGCCAGAGGCGGCCATACCCTTGGCTCGAATATCATTGCGTAAGACCTCGCTTGGGTATAGAGACTGCAGAGGCGTCCAGCAAAAGGACCAAAAGATGCCATACAAGAAAATCATTGCAATGAAGGCGTAGCCAGTTGATGTGTCAACGTGACCGTGAGCTTTGGCTGCAATGACGTTGATGGGGATGTAAACGAGACCTGTCAAGAAGGTGCCTAGGAACGTCAGCCATGGTTGTACGCGACACGGATGGATGTCAACTCACCCCAAAGAAACAAAGGCCTGCGTCCAAACTTCTCAACGCCAAATGAGCCCGCGACACCGCTGAAAAAGCCGAAAATGACATTGACTCCATTGAGTAGAAGCTGCTGAGAAGAGCTGGTAATACCAACATTCTCTAGAATGACGGGCATGTAGTAGGTAATGACAGAACCACCGATAAACTGACTGAAGATGGCGACCAAGAACAACAAGTAAAACCGGTGCAAGTTCTCCCTGTTGTCGAAGAGCATCCGGTAATCCCACCACTTTTGGCTGGCTTCAATCTCTGCCTGGTATTCAATGGATGCACGCATCTCGTCAAGCTCGAGTTTTACAACAGCTGATTCGGGATTTCCATCTCCGTGATACTTGATGAGCACAGCCCGTGCCTGCTCTTCTTTGCCGTGACTCATGAGCCATCTCGGGCTTTCAGGGACAAACCATACGCCGCAAAGGATGATAGTCGCGGGGACGACCTGAACAATGATGGGGATCCTCCAGGACCAATTCGAAGTTAATCGTCCTGTTCCATAGGCAGTCCATGTTGATGCTGGCATCATGTCAGTTCAAGGACCGCCAACTTTGTTCTATAACCGAGACTTACTAAGGGATCCAATATACCAACCGCCAACATTGTACAGGCCAGCCAGAGTTCCTCGCCAAGAAGGGTAGGCCATCTCAACTAGATAGATAGGAGATGCAGTTACCGCGATGGTGCAGCCGAAACCGAGAAACAGTCTCCCCGCCATAAATGTTCCTACATTCTGGGCCGCCGCTTGGATCACGGTGCCAACAATGACAAAGATTGATCCAGTGATCATGCCGAACTTTCGTCCAAACATGTCGGCAGCAGGAGCGGCAACAAGACAGCCAAGAATGTTTCCGACGCTGTAGAGAGCAAAGACAGCTCCAATCGAAGAACCTTGCATTTCTGTGCCGAAGAATTCATGGAAGGGATCCATAGCGTTGATGGACGACATGATAGTTCCATCAAAGCCATTACCACAATTGTCTATCAATTGTCAGTGTCTGTAAGGTATGTGCTTATTGTTATCAGGCGCCTTACTCAAAGTGACAAGAGCAATAATCGCATAGAGCTTGAGGATGGACGCTGCGCGCGGAGAGAGGTTGTCTTTAGCAATGGCATCACTATAGGCCACGTTCTCAACTTTTGCTGTCTTAGATGTCGCCAGGTCAGCAGCTGCTGACTCAGGAACCCTCTCCACGGCCTCAACTTTATCGTCTTCTTTCTGCATTATTGTATGGGAATTGCTGAAGAGGGATTCCGTGGGTAGAAAAAGATAATCAAGGCATAATGCTGTGGATTACAACAACTTAAATATCTATCACCATGTCATGGTCTTGTTCGGCACATCCATGCCGAATCAGCTCTGTTAGATGCGGGGACGGGGCAAGCCTAACTGAACCGAATTGGTAAGTTGATGCTGGATGCATGTCCGGGACGAGGCTACCCGCGCCTTAACGAGTAAAGTTGGGTGGAGGAGACGGTCATCAGTGGCCATGGCTGCAGCTATGTCTTTGAGGATTTAGGATTGGTCACTTGGCCGGCACATGTGGATGATATTCCCACATAATCATGCTGGACCGTCTTTGACTTGAAGCGGGAACCGAGGCTAAATAGGGTCGGAAGGAGACTAACCGCGCCTGAATGCGTTAGTTGACCTGGAGTACGAAAACTCCACCACAAGGGTCGATCCGCTTCCCCGCGGGGGATAATCGATTAAAGCACACAATACAACGTCAAATGATCGAATGATCAAGTACGGGGGAGGCAGACCGACAGGGATACAGCATGCAATGAGCCATTGGTAAAGGGGACATGACACGATGAAGTGCGTAGAGGACAACAATGCTATACACTGGGTACTACAATGTAAATGCGTCAAGAGATATCCTCGATAATAAGGAACCTTCTATTTCACATCGTATAAGTGTTGTAATAGCAGGAAGATAGTGCCAGGCTATTATTGTTATATAATATCGACGTGTCAGGTCCATGCCACTTGCAATCAGTTTGTAATAGCACCCTTGACGGGAGTATGGTTTGATAAAAATTGTCAACGGGTTAAAGGGCAAACTTGTTCACTCACCCCAAAGATGATACGCAGAAATATTACCACTTTCGGTTCGGACCTTGCAAAGTTGGGGCGCGTTCAATTTACTGTCCCCGGAGGATGTTTCAGTCCCTTGTTCTACATCAAGACACCGGGAGCCATCGTTATCCTGTGAGACTCATGTACGACTACATATATGAATCCCTCTAGATAAATAGCCACTGCTCACTGCAGGCCGAATCACTCATCCGACTGACTACGCGTCCAGTCCAGGAAACCTGCTTCTTCAACAGCGATGAGATTATTCATTTCACTCACTTTGACTGCTCTTGCAGCGGCATCGGCCGTAATGAGCCGGCCAAGACAGAGAGAGGTTGCACCGGTTTTTAACATCGATGGGAAGAACCAATACTTCGCTGGCACCAACACCTGGTGGATGAGCCACCTCACATCAGATGACGATGTCGAACAAGCCATGTCTCAGATAGCCGACAGTGGACTCAAGGTCACTCGCGTCTGGGCATTTGGCAACACCAACACAGGAACCGATCAGCCTGTCTACTTTCAGTTCCTCGACACGACCAAGAAAACCATCACGATCAACAATGGCACCAACGGCATCGCGCGCCTTGACGCCGCTGTCGCTGCCGCAGAGAAGCACGGCATCCAGCTGGTTCTTCCCATGCTGAACAACTGGGATGACCTGGGCGGGATCAACACTTACTGTGCCTACTTTGGATGCACCCACGAGACCTTTTGGACCCACACAGAGGCCCAGAAAGCCTACAAGGACTATGTAACCTTCATCGTCAATCGTTACAAGGACTCTCCCGCCATTTTCTCCTGGCAGCTCTGCAACGAACCAAGGTGCCAGAACTGCGACACCAGTGTAATCACCAACTGGGCCACAAATCTATCAAGCTTCATAAAATCTCTAGACACAAAAAATCGTGTGTCCTTGGGCGACGAAGGCTGGCTCTGTTCTAACGACACTAGCCTCGGTTATGCGTACTCCTGCTCCGAGGGAATCGATTTCGAAGCCAATCTGAAGGTCTCAACACTTGACTACGGTACTGTTCATATGTACCCAATCGGCTGGGGCTACACGTATCCCTGGGGCAACCAATGGATCCGTGACCACGCGGCACTGGCGCTCAAGTACGGCAAACCTGTCGTTCTAGAGGAATATGGTGTTGAGAGCACAGCCTCAAACCGCACAGCTATCCTGCAAGAGTGGCAACAAACGATCATTGATAGCGATATTGCGTATGATAGTTTTTGGCAATTCGGGACAAACTTTCCAAGTGGTTCAAGCCCTTACGATGACTATGCCATCTTCTATGGCACGCAGGAGTATCAGGATGTGGTGATTGACCATGCTGAGGCCATAAGCACAAAGGCTGTCTCAACTGCTCCCCAACGTCGAGCCTCCTCTCATCGCTCAAACTAGGATGATTCCTAGGTAGTCAGGTTCCTTGTTGTGTCATCGATTGGCGTTATTGCCAATTTCCATGGCTTCATCAGTGATAAAGGACAAAGCAGAATACGGCACCGCTTGTGGACTAGCCTTGCGGCAGCTGAAGTAACATATTAACTTTATCCTATATACCGCCTTAGCTATCAGTCAATTATCTTCTACAGTATAGAATGTAGCATGCCGTATACTACCTGAACTGATTCGCCCAGAGTGTTATTTTGAGTTGATATACCCCACCGCTGATGCTCACATCACACGCCTCACACATATTATGCCGCATTATTCTCTAAGAATAAACACCTTTGACGTAATATCCCTGCTGTCTATTCTCTGCTTATGCCTTATTACCTCGCCGCCTCTTTAAAGCAAATCAGGCTTTGTCTTCATCTACACTTAGTGATGACGGGGGGTGAAACCTAATCCACTCGGGGTACCACTCGTCGGTGACTTGTATCCGACATTCGGGAACTTCCGCTTCAAGAACACGCAAAAGCTCTTCCATATAGATCCGATACCCTTCCTCGTTCAGGTGAAGACCATCGTAGAAAAGTCGCCCAAGCTCCACACTGGGGACTGTCCTTGAAGACCCAGGCAAGATTCCCTCAACCGCAGTATCTTGCCAATTAGCAGTGCGCATCATTGCAGTCCAAAGGTCAACGACCGGTACGTTTTCCTGCTTTCCAATATCCCGAATCGCGTCTGCATACATCGCCACTCGGTCTGCCCTGCCCTGACCATCGTGTGGCAGCCGATACTCTTCCACTGGAGACGGTGTCACAAGCAGTACTTTGGTCTTGTGAAGCTTCACACCCTCCCAGTTCAGAATACGCCTGACGTTTGTTTTGAAGGTGTCGAGGTCGCAATGCTGAGGCTCACCAGGGCTACAAGAGTCATTTGCGCCAAAATGAACCGTCATAGCAGCGACGCGAGGAACAGTTTTCGAAGGTGCCAGTGCTGGGAAGAATGACGGCAGCAGTGTCAAAGCTGAGTTTGTATTGTACCCACCGAAACCACGGTTTAGTACATCGATTCGTCGAACATACCGCCTCGCTAGCTCGCTCTGGAGTGAGAAGGCGCCCTGGGTGATGGAGTCTCCAAAGAGGAGGAGGTGCGGTGGTGGAGGAAGGGATGCCACTTGGGCAGCAAGTTCTGAGGGTAATTGGTATGACTGGGCGTTCATAGCGGCGATTGGGGTTTGAGACAGGTGGTAATATCTAATCTTGACCACTTCCCTAAGTAATATAAAAGAAAGTATAAAGCGGGTTTATCTGTCTTATCAAAAGCAAGACATTCAACGCCTTTCTCAATTAGTATTAGCCTTTACGTTTCCAACTTGGGCACGGAACAACCTGCCCCGAGAGATGATTTACTTGAGAAACCGACCATTCCTGTCATTACTATCTGAACGGGTTAACCGATTTTGAATTAACCGAACCATCGGTAACTTGAGTCGCATAACGCTTCCGATCGACTGTTCTAGATGCCCTGCCCCCAATTAAACATGGCAATTTTATTCCTTTGCAGCAGCCGGATGCACTTTTCAATTTGACACTACTGTACAAGCGTTGAGAAACTAGGCTCTTTCCGACAGCGGGTAAAACGGCATGCAGTCCAGGCTCTGAACTACGGCCTTGCATTCCTATCAAAACGTAGCAGAGCCAATTAAGCGACCTTTCCTGCTAGTTATACGCTGATATAAGGTCCGCATGAGATGAGTTTCTGAGACTAGAGCCCGCTAGATAAGATCAAGTGTGGGCAGTTTGAGTTGCTGGTATGTTATTTAAACTATGATTTCCAGAAGCACTTTTATAGTTAAAGCTAGCTATGAACAGCAGGTATATATATATATTTACTTGGCCTTTTAAAGGATATAATCTATAAGAGAAACAGGCCTCCCCTCCTAAGAAATGACATCGTTAAAGTGATAACTATGTGGTCAACAAGTGCTATACTTTACCTCAGTGTCCTTGGCATTTTGCGAGGATGCTACGCAAATGGCCAACAGAGCTGTGTTACAATAGTTGCAACAGCTCCACTTGGTAAAGCAGTCCCAACTGTTAGCCAGACCCGGACAGTTACAGGCAAATTAAAGGTCATTGTCAACAGAACGCCGTAAGTAATTCCAAGCCTTGGATTATTTACTTGTCTAATCCTGTACTAGTGTTATTGTTGTTCTTCCTCCAAAAAAGACTTCTTTCAAACCCTTCTTTAAGACTACTACCACTACAATTAGTATTCCTCAGTCAACAGTAAGTACAAGTGCCCTCTTACGTTGAATTACTTGGTTTAGTCTATAGTGTCTTTACTAATGATTCAAATTAAGGATGTCGTTATAAGCACAACTGTCACGACTAGTGTCACTACTTCAACTTCAACATCTGTCATCACATCGTCAACGTCGACTGATTCAACCTCAACTTTGACCATGCCTGGCGCAACGACAGTTTCGACTCCATCTGCCTTCACCCCAATCTTTTCAAGCCTGCCTAACAGCGCCGCCAAGAAGAAGAAACGCCATGCTCTGGGAGGTGCTGCTTCTCCTTTAGCACTAAAGAGCAAGCGAGCGCCAAAGACGTCGCCCAAAACATACCCCAAACAAGTGAATTGTCTTACTACTGTGACATCCTGGGTACGCTCAACAGTCATTCGTACGGCTACCAAGGTTCAGTTCGTCACGCGAGACCCGATAACAACAACGATATCAACTACCAAAACCTTGACTTCAACGTCTTGGCTCAGTACCCCTGATGCCTTGTCAACTTCGTGGACTACCAGTACAATTCCATCAACATCTATCACTACATCCACAACTACGTAAGTTGTCTTGAACAGGGGATTATCTAAATTGGCCAGTTCTAACAGTCGCAGGACCTGGAGCACCTCTACCAACACAGTCGTCGTTCCGACTTACACGGCGACTGTCTATGCCCAATGTGTCAACACCGACTCCAATAGCGTTCCGAACAACATAGCCGGCAGTGATCTCGGTTTCGGTATTCAATCAGCGACGGTGCCCTTTTCTCAGGGATACTACCAAGCTTTCAGTGGTTCTGCTACTACTCCGCTGGCTTGCTGTAATGCGTGTGCTGCGCTACCACTTTGCGCTATGTCAGAGTTCAATGGAAGCAACCAGGCCGGGCGGCAATGTCTACTTATAATATCGACTCATGCTACTTGCGCCTTTGGCGATTATACCGGCCAGGCTGTCATCAGCGTGAACGGGCAAACCACTGCAGCGGATTCAGGGTTGTTTCTGAGTAATGGAAATTGTGGAATGTTTAATAGCCATAACTAGAATCTGCCATTGAACTTCTATATATCCCCTCACAATAAGAGAAAATGCTGTGATGATCATCTTCCAAAACTCGTCAATCCTTATTCACTCGCTTGAGGTACATCTAAAACTAACTATTACTTCGCTTGAACCGCGAGAGGAATCCCTTCTTCTTCTTCTCCTTGTCTTCCTTCTCATCCTCATGTCTCTCCATTTCCCTTTCGGTGTCTAATTGGTTGGTATTCTGGTTCATGACATCTTGTGCCAGGTTGACTGTATCCGATCTGCCTGGTTGCATTGGCTGCTGCGTTCCTGGCTCGGCTCCAGGTTCTCCTCCTTGTTCAACTTGGTGCTGTTGCTGATCTTCTGGCTTCTCTTCGCCTTCAAAGAGATCCTTGATCTTGCCTGGTCCAAAGACTCTCTCGTAGACAGCCAGGGTAGTGCCGAACTCTTTGTTCACGCCTACCTTAATGGCGTCGAGGAGCTGGAGGACGTAGGTCTGGCAATTGTTGGTTATGAGGTTGTAAGTGGGTTGCCTCTCTCTAATACTCTGGATCACTGATTCGCCTATTGTCGTAGTGTCAGTATGTCATACTCCAAGAGCTGGGTGAAGTCAAAGAAGAGGCTTATACTCACCAGCTCGCCTTAATGCATCATCATTGAAGCGCGTCTCTCCGACTGGGAATGTCCGCCACTCGTCTCGTTCGATCTTTGCATTCGTGTAGATCACATCAAAGTTCTCATCCTGTTCTGCATTAGTCTCGATGCCATCCCAAGTGACTGCTGCTTAGACTCACCATCCATAGCTGATGAGCATAGTCGCCAACGAGAACAGCCCAATGCTGCGTCGGATCAGGATACTTGTTGATCTTCTCCGTGATCATCTTCCCCAATCCCGTCTCTTCCGCAAACCACTTACCGGCAAATCCGCCGACAGGATGCCATCCAACCTCGACAGGCCGACGTGGTCCGTCGACAACGGGCTCAGTTACAGGGACGACATTTGGCTGACTCCCGAGACCCACTGCATGCTTCAAAGCTATTTCACCTTTATTCAAGTTCTTTTTCCTATAAGAGAAAACGTCAGCAGTCGAACTAGGGTCCAGCGGGAAGGATCGCGGAGCAGATCGAGGTGCTGCTGACGAATAAATGACGCATACAGAAAGTCTCCCACTATATCCCTCTTGCGCTCTTTCTCCTTCTCCTTCTCTTCGTCCGAGCCGCCCATAACTCCGGAATTGGTTAGGCACTTGCAGGCGAGAGTGAAGAATTGCCAAGAGACCTGGGCTTTTAAGAGTTTTGAAGAGAATCTATGGAGTAGATAAGCAGAATTTGTGAGGCCTCGCGCGTCAGCAAAACTTGATTCACGTGAGGCTGTGCAGTCACTTGGCGGTTCTCCAATGGCAGCAAATTTCCGATACAGCCAATCACAGATGCACAAGTGAATCAATAGCTCAGTAATTTTAGCTGGCCACACAGCGTTAATAGGTCAATACGAAAATGGGTCGCGCTAGAACTGTGAATTTATGTCTGAACAATCAACTCTATGTTTTAAACATGATTCTTTACAATCTGTAGGTAACTACTATCTTAAACTATAGCAGATATGGCTAAATCCATTGACTGAAATGCAGAAATTGTAGATCATCAGAATCGCTGAGATTTAGCGCAGCCTCTCGAGGAATTCTCAACTGCCTCCCAGTCATACGTTGGAGGCTCACGGAGATCGAAGCATTCAGATGTCGCGACCGACTGAAGATCGTCCATCTCCTTCTCGTCGCTTACCAAGTTCACTGCGAAACCAAAGCGGCCTGCTTTACCTGTGCGACTGACCTGCCGAAGGTACCGACAGGCGTCGGCATCCGGGATATTATAGTTGATGACCATGGAGCTGGAGGGAAGATCCAGGCCCGGGTCTTGCAGCCTTGTGTAATAAGAACTTTTGCCTGCCCAGTCTTGAACTTGTCCAATATCTCTTCCAGCTCCACACTGTCAGCTGCATCGAACAAATTTGCTACTGCGTAGCCTTGATTTGCGAGTACATGATGTACAGGCTTCGCATCAGGGCTGCTCTGCAGGGGGATGAGCCACTTGTAGATCGCGAGAAGCTGAACTGTATCACTTACCTCGGCAAATATGGTCAGTGTACTTATCGTCACGACACCAGGAAGCTTGCAAATAATGTCAAGATTCTCTTGCTCCCCGCTACATCTGAAGAACAGGTGAACGATCTTGTAGGCATGAAGCTCGGCCGACTTTAGCTCATGCTTCTCATAAGCATTAGACGAGAGCATCGCATTTGTAAACTCTGAGGCTCGTGTTGATGGATCGGAAAAGAGTAGAAATTAGACGGCTTTCGGCAAACTTCTAGCGACACGAATACATCGGTCACTTAATCCGGACAAATCCACAAGATAATCGACGTCGTCCATAAGAAGAACCTCACCAGAGATATTTCGACCAGCTTCCGGCGAATGCAGTCCAAAAGACTACCAGGTGTAGCAATGATTACATTTGCCTTAACCTTTGCGATTGGTCTGCTTGGAGTGATAGTCTCTATAACAAGTTCCTCGCAGAATCTACGCATCTCTTTGATTGACTTCTCCATCTGGTGTACCAGTAACGGGGTCGGCACTATTACCAATACCTGGGGCTCAGTGGTTGGAAAAAGGAATATGCGTGATAGGAGAGCGATTGCTAGAGCTGTAGTTCTGCCGGTTTCAGGAGGGTAACTAGCGATTACATTGCGGCGAGGAAGCAGCATAAGGGCAGAAATCACTGCTTCTTGCACATTGGTGGGCTTTTGGTAATTGAGATACCGGATACCTTGTAGCACAGGCTCTTGTCTTTCAGGACAGGCCGTCAGTAGGCGTAAAAACGGGGACACGGGGAGTCTAACTTACAGAATGAGGAAATTGAAGGACATTCTTGAATATAGCTTGTCTTGAGCCTCTAACGGTATTGCCTGGTTTCCCGCGATGTGGCGGTCTTGTAAGGCCGTTCCTGTAAAAGCTGGCGCGCCTTTGATTGTAGAGTGGTAGCAAGTCGTCTTGAGAGAGTCTTGAACAATTGGTTCGTCATCTTGGAGTCGACTCTCTTGACTCGGTGTCATAATCGGCTGACTAAAATCATTACTCAGCCAAAGTTCAATCGTAATATCAAGTTCCAGGACATACTCAATCTCACAGGTTGTGCTCAATGCGACACGTTGGATCTCCTCCAATACGTCATGATGTTCGTCCTGGCCATAATCTTCTGAAGTGGGGGGAGTCTCAACACCGGACGTATCTGAGTACGCATCATATTGCGACTCGGGCTTCTCAATCGCTAACTCGTAGAGGCGCTTGAGATTCTCAACCACGATCTTCAACCCTATCGGAGTTGCCAAACCTGCAGAGTTCTCTGTGGCTGGCGTCTAGTTCGACAATCTTCGCAAGGTCACCAGGCAATCCAAGACCAACGTTATTGCGAGATACTATCTGGAACAGGAGGGCGTAAGCATATGCTGAGAAATCGCGCTCAGGCAACGTACGGTATCGGACGACCCCCAAAATGAGACAGTGTTATACTGGAGCACCTGATGCTTCCATGATTCGAGCTCAGAAAAGGTGCTTCCGGCCTGCAACGACCTGAGTAGGTCACCTTCGGTCTTATGCCCTATTTCTCTTGCGATGGCCGTGACCATCTCACCAAGTTTCTGAGTAATGAGTTCATGCGGTGTTCCGAAAAAGACTATGCCTGTGGTATCGTCTTTGATGGCATTGTAGCCTGGGTTTCTATGGGCATTAATCAGGGCTTGCTTAATCAACAGACCCCCAGTATTATGACCAAGTAGCAAGATTGGTCTCCCAGGGCATTCTCTTCTCTCAATACTCATAGCTTCAAGCAGGTTATCCGCCTTGCTGCGAAAGCCATCGAGGCTTCGACCATATGCCGCAGTCGTGTTGTACTGATACAAAAAGATTCGAGAATCAGGAATATGGTCTGGAAGATCTTGCTGCAGCCATGAACGTCCCTTCTGGCCTGATGGAGTTCTCCACGTGTCGAAAGCGTGTTTCGCCTCACCTTTCGCGGGAGGATCAAGGCCATGGTCGGCAATAATGCTTACAGGGTTAATTTAGCTGATACGGACCGGTTGTTTACTTACTCTATGCTCTGACGAGGGGCATCGTTGTCACCCGCTTTTGGGTCCGGGTACAGCTGTCGGAGCGGCTACTCATGAAACATGTCAGCAACAGAGTATCTCTTCTGCAAGTGGCCGTACTATGATGAGATATCTGACAATTGGGTTTATGAAAGGTTTGAATTTTATCGTGGACTATTTCGAGGCCTGTCAAACAAGCTGAGTGATTTCTTTACTTGGTTCGAGTTGCGTAAGCGCCAGCCTTGTGCGGCTGATGAAGCATGAAATGGCCCAACCAATTATTCCCGTGGAAGAAAAAGCCATGCATACTTACATAACAGCCACTCGCCAATTACATCGCTTTTTCTCAGAAGTTGGCGCTTATTTGTACATGAGTGAAGCTATTATTAGCTACTGGCTATTGAGCAGTACATCACCCAAGGCTTGTGCTTAATTGAGCTGTATGTTCAGGACATTGATTGTATGTAGATGGCTAGATATATATACATGTATTAGGATACTCAGAATGTGAAGGATGGGATATTGACATCGCTGATAACCCAGGTCTGGCCACCATCACTAGTGGTCATCTCTCCACCAGTAACGCCCTCGCCCTTTCCGAAGGTCTGAATGTAGTTGGGGTCGGCAGTATTAAGGATGATCTTAGTGTCAACCCACTCTGACATGTAGTTAGTATGTAGTCATATTTGAGTTACTATGCACGACTTACGGTGAGCACCAATAGTTCCGCAGTCTGAGGCGCCGCACTCAACAGAGCTGCCGAATCCCATGGCTTCGTGGCCCTTGGAGGTTGAGAGGGTAGAGACCTGCTTTCCGTTGATGGAGACGTATTGAACGTACTCCTGAGTGGAGTCATCATACTTGTCTGTTACATGCAGTCAGTTCAGCCATTCTGACTTCGAGTCAACTGTTTCTTACAGTGCATGGTGACACGATCACCCGTCTTGGCAGGAGCCTGGTGCTCATCTTGGACAGGCAGCTGAGAGTTATCTCCAGTCTTGGTGAGAGTGTAAGCAAAGATGCTCCACTCGTCAGACTGCCAGTTGTCTGCAATAGACTGGATCAAGTCACCCTTGTCGGTGCCCATTCCAACCCAAAGAGAGGCAACACCGGTAGAGCCCTGGGGAACATCGGGAAGGACAAGAGTTGAAGTGGCCTCACGGATCCAAGAGCCAGACCCAACGGGGCCAGTGC
Source organism: Fusarium verticillioides 7600 (assembly GCF_000149555.1). Lineage (NCBI taxonomy): Eukaryota > Fungi > Ascomycota > Sordariomycetes > Hypocreales > Nectriaceae > Fusarium > Fusarium verticillioides. The sequence goes on along the minus strand of NC_031676.1, from coordinate 4,596,692 downwards.
TGAAAGCAGGGCCCATAGCGGCGTTGGTTGTGGCGACAGCGATGGCCGCGAGGACGGAGAGGATCTGGTTGGAAGAAGGCATTTTGAGAGTTTGTTGGTTGACTGACTAGGTCAATTGATGACTAGCTTTCTTGGCATTTCGACATCTTTATATCCAAATCCAAGACATGCAATGTAGTAAACAAACATTTGTTATAATTGGCGGACAAATGCCCGAAGATCGACGGTGAGTTCGTTGATCAATGCACATTCAATGGTTGGTGGAGATAATATCCGAAACAAACTAGACAACCATGACTTGATGTTTCGGAGTGGACCAGAATAGGCGAACTAGAACATCTCGGTGCGCGGATAGAAACAACAGCGATTCGTCCTCATTCTATAATACGAACAAACTCCCCAATATTCCGAGATGGCTGGCATTGAATGGAAATGGCCTTTGTCGCATATGGGTAATCAATAACGGACAAGGACGCTCTGTTTCAGCATGCACGCCCTGTTGGTTGCGAACAACGTACTACAATGGTCAGAATGTTGAAGACTTCCGCCCCTTGAGGATTATTGACATTGGTGGAGCCATTTCTGAGATTTATACCGACATCGTGGTGCCAAAATGCCGATAAAATGCTGCTTGTATATGCAAGGAATGAAGAAACAGAAGAATTCTAGTAGTTGCAATACCGCTACTTTGACTGTGTTTGCGATATTCTTTGTAAGTATTATATAGACCATGAAAGTTATATCTCTGAAAAGGTAAGGCGCGTAATGTAAGTATCATGCGTCGGGTCTATACTCAGCATAATCCTCAATAACCAAAGCACTATACTAACCGCACGCACATTAGCTTTATTACTTCAGTAGCACTTACTCAAATCATGATTTCTGATATTGGCAAATGGGCCATCATGGTCATGGGCTCAGGAGGAAACTCCCGTCAAAACTCTTTTAAAATGTCTAGACATTGGATACTGGAGCTTGGTCAAGTAACCGTACTCTCTTATTTACTGTGCCTTGATTACACCAGATGTAACTCCCAGATCATTACAAGGCGAGTATGTACGAAATAGTTTGTCAGGCACTAGCAGCTTCTGATCTCACCTCATGTGTCTTGGTGGCCTGACAGTGAATTTCAAACATACCTTTAGTATTGTCTCTGCTAAACAACGCACTCACCCGACTCAGGCTTTCATTACCCTACATCATTTAATCTTTTGTAGTACATTGATCAGATTAAATGATAGGAAGGAGGAGATGGCAGAAGGCAGCTTGAAAGTCCTTGAGTTACTTAGCTTAAATGAAACATTAAGTAAGCATAGAGACAACATGAGCGGCTTTTCTGTAATAACTAATCCGGGAGAGACACTACTTAGAAAAGATCAAGAGCATTGATTTGTTAAACTACATCAGCCACTGACCCAATCACGGCCAGCTCTTTAAGCTTAATCGCTATTCAAATACAGCAGGAGGGAATAATCGGATCACATGAATGACATTCCCGGCTTTAAAACCTGATTTTAGCGGCGCAGCTTGATATCCTTCAACTGTGCCACACCAACCTAGGCCAGATCCAGCAGGTAGCAGCCATTATTTGATGTCGAGCTGTGTTTTGGCCCCCAAAGACAAAAATTATTGGCCACATCAAGCAGAGTAGAACAGGTAATGTGCCACATTGCATTCCACGTTCTGGTGTAGTTTGGAGATCCAATACTTAAATGACCATTCCTCCCGTGTTGAGCATCCAATGCCGATGAGAAAAATACATAACTTTGCTTCGCTTACTAGCCAGAGAGCTACTTCAATCAAAAACCTTTTAAGCCTGCCAACAAGATGCCTACCGCGACCTACATATCTCAGGCCAGCATAACCAACTTTGGGCCGCTAACAACAACCTATACGGCACCCACATCATGTGCCACTGCTACAGATCATCTTTACTTTCCTTACCGAGACGTCAGTGAACAGCCTGAATATCTTTGGGCTTGGCCTACTTGTACAATGCAGCTGTATGGTAAATGCATACCATCTGGAGATAAATACGATCACCTTATCACAGCAACATATGCCAAGACTCTTGATATTGGTTTTTACCATTATTATTCGCCGGGTTTGTATTGCCCGGCCAACTGGACGACCGTTGGAAAATACGTGAAAGGAACTGGAGGCACTGCACAGATAACGGGGGCTCTCACCAAGACAGAATCAGAGCCCGTGCCGGAGCGGTGGGAGCCAGGTCGGCCATTTCCTACAGATCCGACAAGTGTGTGGAATCAAGTCTTGGAACCATCAGAGACACTGGTTGTTTGTTGCCCAAGGTAAGTTTCTCAATGTCTCTGTGGCTGACAGTTTGCTAATTAACGCAGCGAGTACACCCTCGACTTTAATGGCAACTGCTACTCAGTGGTTGGCCCAGCGTCCTCATATGGATATACAGAGATCTGCGGATTCCTCATACCGACATCCGTGGTACCCTTGACAAGCACGAAAAGTGGCCGTCCTTATTACATCTATACTGAACCTATTCCTCTAGCAACATTCACGCGAGATATGCCGACGAGAGCATTGTCTGCAGACCGCCATGTTGTTGAAAGGATTCCAGCAGTGGCACTTATTCATCAGGAAGTGGATTTCACTAAAACTAGTGGAGGAGGTGATGCTAAAGAGAACGCAGCGAACAGGACAAGTCAGCGCAGTTATGTTACGCTCCTGTTAGCAATGGCGATTATGACAACAGTTGCGATATCTGGGTTGTAAGACTTTAACTGAGGATAGGATTGTTTTATTATTCTTGACATCGTAGTGAGGAATGTAAGAAGTCTGCATCTGTACAGTGGACAGACTGCCTGATTGTTTCAGGGTCAAAATAACACATGCTCTATTGTCCCTTACTGGCTGATAGCACTCAATCAATAACCACAAACAACGACAGCCAACTGCTATTTACCTAAGAACTATGTACATAAGAACCGTTTCTCTCATTCATGAAAGCATCAATCTGAATCTTCAACCTTCCCAGCCTGCCAAATGTCTAGATGGTGCCAAAGCCAGCGCTGGACGAGAGACCAGTGATGCTAGAGTAAGCTGCAGCAGAAGCAACATTCTTGCCACTGAAGTTTACCAAGAAATCGGTGGTGCTGCCTGAGAGGGTACCAGAGCTTCCAAAGCCGTTGACCTGGCATACATGGCCGAGGTAGGATGAGCAGACAGCGTTGGCGGAGGTGCTGGGGCTCGCGAAGAGCTTACCAGCAAAGCTCGAGGCCTCGAGTGGTGTGGCAACATTCTGGAAGATGTTGCCTTCAGCGACGACCTGACCGCCAGCGCCGATTTCGAAGGCGTGTCCGACGTTGTCGTACCAGTAGTTGTTGACGGCGTGGAGAAGGGTGTTTCCGCCGACCTTGGGGGCACGACCGGATGTCTTGTAAATGTAGTTGTTCTTGAAAGTAACGGTCTATTCAAGTTAGCAAGTCGCCAAACAGGTGAAGAGGAGCACCTTGTTAAAAAGCACGCGAGGGCGGACGTACATCAGCAGAGCCTGTAAAGTAAAAACCCCAGTAGTGGTAGCCGTTGCATGTGGCTGACCAAGACGTAGCACCGTCGAGCTTGTGGTTCGAGATAGTCACTCGATTGCTTGGGTTGTTGCCAAGAACAATGTGTTGCCGGCCAATAAGTGATGTAGTAACATGGTCAATCCAAACAAGATCTGTGTTATCAAGGGCGATAGCATCGCCACCCCAGACGTACTGAGGGTTAAGGTTGGTGATGTGAATGTTCTGGATAATGACATTCTTGGCACCCTTTGCAATGTAGAGGCCCTTGCCCTTGATGATGCCGTTGCTTCCTACACCGACGAGACTCTTGTTCGACCCAACAAGAATGGGGTTCAATGCAGCATTGTCGTACTTAACGCTGACCTGTTAAAAGATTGAGAGGTTAGAAGACGTTCTAGCCTCGCCACAAAAATAGCTTGGAACTAACCTTGGGTGCGTTGGGCTGGTAATTGGTGCACCAGTCGTCCTTGTTGATGGCAAGCTGACAGGCTGAAGCCGTGCCATAGGGAGCGCAGCCAGTCGCGCTGGTGGTGCCTTCAGTTCCGGTGAAGTCAAAGGTCCGGTCTAAAATGATGACTCGGGCGGAGGAGTCGCCAAGATAAGACACAAGCTGGGCAGTTGTCGTAGGGGTAACAGTAGCAGCTGAGCCACCGCCTGTGACACCTTTGGCAAAGCCTTCAGCGGCGCCAGTGACGCCAGCAGCACGAACAAAAGCCGCAAATGCGGGTGCGAAAAGGATTTCAAGTCTCATCGTGTAATATGAATAAAGCAATGAACTGGTTGAGAGATCGTGGCCAAACCTTTACATTGCTCTGGAAACTGAGTAGCTTTTATATAAACTACCTGACATGGATAGCGGATCACGGCATGTGGCTTACAACCACTACCGGACTAAAACCACTAAAGCTGTTGGCATGTAGATAGTTCCATAATCGTGGTTAAGACCCTCCGATGCTAGCCTCGGCATAATGTCTCAAGCAAGGCTAGATCGGAAGATGCCAGCTCCGCATTTCCATTCTCGAACGGTTCTATCCGTTATTTCTACAACGCAGATTGTAAAGGAGTGAGCTAAGTGACAAGCTTACAATGTTAAGTTGGAGTCGTTGAGTTAGTGCATTCGGTTATTGGTGCATAAATAGTTAGACATCTCCGAGCCAGTCAGGGACCACTTAATCTGTCAAAGGGACTAGGGCAATAGCGAGAGCATCTAGACTTAAATACAGCTTTATCTAAAGTTCAATAGTTCCATAACTATTTGGTGAAGTTAGTATTGTCGTGAGCTGACTAGATCTTAATGTTCTAGTGCATGTTGCAGCAGCAATGGACTGCTACTCGCGCCCAACTCGTTTTCGACATATTCGGTTCTTGGGACCAAGTTCGAGATGGACTATCGGATAAGTCTCTAATGCTAGTTGCGACGGCACAAATATCCGATAAATCCCACTTCCCGTGGTCATAAGACATTGAACTAATATTTCCACCACTGGACGGCTGATAACATGCAGATTACGCCATGTAACCTTTTCCGCATCACGTAATTTTGAACCAAGGCGATCCCCACACTCCTTATCCCCGTTCATTTCCGAGCAATCAATTTAGACGAAACAGCCAACAAACCGTCTTATCCGCGTTTTCAACCTTGAGTAGCAAATAACGAATTGGCCGAAGGGTCACCGCTAGAAAAGCCCTGTCTGACAAAGACGGACTGCGGTAAGGTTGGGGTTTCAAAAGAGGCTTCAGCCTCCAGGCCACAAAGGTAAAGGACACCAATAGACAAAGGCGGACAATAGTTGAGCTAGCGCTTGGGGAGTACCGTACAAAGAAATGAAAACGCACCGACATAAGTATGTCAGGCCAGGTCAACTGGGGATTGACCCAGAGACTGTAAGAACACGAATGAAGACTTCATTGGCTTCTTTGACTGCTATTCGCTCTCTATCTGCCAGATGAGAATCTCTGCCAGATTACAGTAACAGAATCAATGTGAATAAATATTTAGCCCCAGCTGACATCAGAAGAAAAGACAATACACATATACAAGACAAGATAAAGTAGTTACAGGAAATGTAGAGGTAAGTAAAGAATGCATTGACAGGCAAGGTGATCTTGGTCACGGGAGGCAGTAATGGACTCGGCAAAGAATCAATCTTGCAGCTAGCAAAGCATGAGCCTGCTGAGATCTGGATGGGAGCCCGTAATGCCGAGAGAGCACGCACAGCCATTGAAGACATCCAGAAGCAGGTACCCAACTCAGCGTCTATCAAGTTCCTCCTTATGGACCTTGGATCCTTTGCAAGCATCTCCGAAGCTGCCAATAACTTCCGAAAGCAATCATCGCGCCTCGACATTCTAATGCTGAACGCTGGCATTATGATCACTCCTGCTGGACTAACCGATGATGGATATGAGATCCAGTTTGGTACCAACCATATGGGGCATGCTTTAATTACCAAACTATTGCTGCCTACTCTTCTCAACACAGCCGCCCGGCCAAACTCCGACGTCCGCGTCGTTGTTCTTTCTTCCGAAGCCCATAATATGGCGCCAGATAAAGGAATTCTGTGGGATACACTGAGAACGGAAGCCAAGGACATCACAACCCGTGCTCGATATGGACAGAGCAAAGTGGCCAACATTCTTTATGCTCGGGAGCTCAGTAAACGGTATCCTCAAATCAAGGCCGTCTCTGTTCACCCCGGTTTGGTAAAGACGAACTTGGGCCACGAATCAGCCAGTAAGAGCCTTCTGTTGAGAACCGCCTTTACTGTTGCGAGGGCAGTTATGGGTGTCGACGTAGCTACTGGGGTGCTAACCCAGCTATGGGCAGCCACGGGCAAAGGTGTCAAGGCTGGAGAGTATTATGAGCCTATCGGAGTTACAGGTCGTGGCAGTAGGTGGACCACGGATGAGGAGTTGGCGGATAGGCTGTGGAAATGGACTGAGAATGAGATTGACAGTTATAACGCAGAGGACTGACACTGCGCCCGGTAGGATACGGTTAACCTTTTAGCATAAAGGGTATTCAACGCGGAGCGGTTGAAGTACACAGCAGGGTGTATTCTCTATAGTTATGTTTGCGAGTCTGCACCTGAGGCAGCATCTGCATAGATATATGCTGGCCATAAGCCTATATAAGTGCAGTAGTATAATGAAGTCTTTCTCTCGTTTAATATAACTTCTTTTCCTCCATGTTATAATCGAGACGGTCTCTGTTATATGCTACTTACACAGCAAGGCCTCCTGCTCGCGCACATCATACAGTCTAGTCCTTACCTCACTAATGGATTGTTAATATAGTGATAAGTATCTAGAGGCTCTCCGTACGCAGACTTATCAGCGAGGGCCGGTTGATGGGCTTGTATTGGGCAGCAGTCACGATTTGCTGCTTCGTGGCTTCCTCAAATTCTTTAGCAGTCTTTTCAATGACAGACTGGATCTGGCTGGGAACCGTGCCTGTAGGCAACTGCTTGATAGTGGATGAAGCATCATTGTTGCGCTCGTACATTCCGTTGAGAATCTCCTCTCGTTTCTAAATTGTAAGAGTCGTTAGAGATGAAACATCATTACTGGTGTAACACCTACGGCTTTGCAACTCTCACGGATTCTCAGCTGTGCATTGTCTGACCAATCGTCCAGAATCTTGAAATTCTTCTTCATTTCGCCAGGCTCGTCATTGCTGGAACTGATCCGTTCAACAAGGGAGATGCCTGTGAAAATGTGGTCCGGAGACACGTCTCTCCACATGGTTCCTACATCGGCGAAAAGACTGAAGTAGGCAGAAATGGCCAAGACACCTTGGTAAATCATCTAAGTAACATTAGTTGTAAACTGTTAAAAATAAGCGAAGACGGAGAGGATTTGGCTTACGCTTCGCTCAGTATCAAGTAGAGAGTAGTTTCCGACTGTCCCCTTTTCAAGTGCGACAGAATCGGAGGAGACAGCGATGCTGACGGTCTTTAAAATTTGGCTACAGTCTTATTCACGAAAACATCAATGGTCGTGGCGATGGCACTGAAGAAGCGGACCAAGTTTGTGATCTGTGACTTCAGATTGATGATCAGTTTGATGCACTGCACCAGTACGGTCTTGATCTCTTCCTATAATTGGTGATTAGCCCAAGTTAACGCCACCTCCTACTGTAAGTTTGCTCACCAATGCCATGTTTTCCTTTGTCAACTTGGTAAGTTCCGCCTTGATATTGGCCAGGACTGTCTGTTGCTCGAGGAGCTGTTTCGAAGCCTCCTTGTAAGCCTCGGTGGTGACCTTCAGAGTCTCGGACGCTGTGGTAAGTTGTTTAGTCGCGCTATCGACTAAAAGCTGGGCTTGTTGCGTCTTGGCACTGATTTGCGCCGTTCGATCCGCTTCGGATGGATATAAAGGTGACTTTGCTTGTTAGGAGATATTTAAACGGGAAAATGGCTCATTGACTTACCGTGTTGGCAGAGTTTCCTGGGAGCTGCCGACCCTTGGTTTTCAATGCATAAATGTCGGAGTACAGAGCCTCAAAGACTTCCTGCCACTTCTTGGCCATAGGGTCATCCTTGCCTGGTTTCTGATAACTGAGACTCGAACTAGCCTTCTTGGACTCATGCAAGATTTCCTGTGCGATCTGGAACATGTTAAAACCTTATCATAATTAGATTAAAAGAGGATAACCGAACTCACCTTTACCGCGTCAGCCAAAATCTGCTTATATTGAATACTAGCCGCCTGGTCGCTGGCCAACTTGTAGAAGCTTGTCAGTGAATCGTCGAGCATGGTGGAGATGAAACCGATGACGGTCTTCGGCTGTTCTTTCGTCACTTCAGTGCTCTTCCAGTCTACTCCGCCGGGGCTGCGCAGAATTCCGTTCAGCGCGTCGAACAGGTATAGATCTCGGGCCAGCTGAGCGTATGCAGGGTCGCGAGCCTCAACAGCTGGTGGTTGCGTGGTCTGCCCTCCTCCGAGAGCAGCCTTAGCTTTGGTGATTGGGTCAAGACTATCCACAAGGGCTGGAATAGCTTGGTTTAGGGCAGTGATAAGGCACTCGGAGAGCCCCGAAACCACTTGTTGCCCAATGATCTCCCATCTACGACTCTAGCGTCAGAATGGTTGAAGCTCAGACAAAGCAGAGAAAACGTTTCACACGTACCCAGTTGGAAAATTATCGGATGCCTTAGTGTAAGTAACAGTGGCTCCGTCAAGTGTCTTGCCCAAGTCTTCAGCGATCTTCTTAGCAACTTTGACGGCCTCCCCTGTCTGCGTGAGACAGCACTCTTCAGTCGCCTTCTTCAACTCACTTGCGACAGACTTCTCGGCGACGGTAGACCTTTGCTCAGCCCAAGCTGTGTTTAGCTCCTGTGCAAACCTGAGCCAAGCAGTGAAATCGTCATCAATCTCCTTGGACGTGATGTAACATTCCTCTGCGGATTCCTTGATATCGCTCATATACGCCCTGAGACATTTCTGAGCAACGACCGGCTCGGCAAGACAATAAACGACGTCGGAAAGCTTGCATTGGTATTAGCTGACCACACAATACTCAAAGATTTAACATATGAAATTGGGGCTCTTACCCTGTTTTGAGCCATGACAGAGAGCTGTCTCATCTTCAAAATACCTCTTTCTGCCTGGAAGAAGGCATTGAGGCCTAGATTAGCACACTTATTGAGGTTCATACTGAGGTACTCTGGTCGTTGAACAGTAGCTCCAGCTACCATGGCCACTTTAGTGGTCTCAGCCTTATCGGAAGAGCTTGCGACGAAGCAAGCACCTAAGCAGCTGAGAGCCACTGGTGCGGTGAGGATTAGATCTTCCCAGCTGACCGACAAAATCGCCGAGCTCTTCACTCGTCAATTATCTTGTCGGTGATATCGGGATCGAGCTGACGAGAACTCTGTCGCCGCATGACGACCTGGTGAATAATGAGATAATGTGACGTTAAGTCTCATCTCTAGCAACTTACATTTAGTGCTTGCTCAAAAGAAATTTCTTGAGGACTGTTTGCGCAGTAGTTTAGAGGTTGTTGAGGTTGACGAAAGTCTGGTTTGGTGGTTTGCTTTTCCTCGTGAGTCAGGAAAGGTCAGGAACTTATACCTGGTTAAGGGCCAGTGCCAATAAGTCATCCCCTCCTCAAGTACCATCTCTATCACCACGGCTGACACGACTCATCACTTACCTCCAGGCATCCGCTCCCAAAGCGGAGTCGTCTATGTTCAGCCAGCCTCTGCAACTCCAGTGACGCTCTAGGCCAAGCTAAGGTTCTCCAACGACAGGAAGTGAGACGAATTCTGATCCTCGATCGGTGAAGAGCGAATTCCAAGACAATCTTGTGTTTCCTAGATACCTTTCGCTCGCATGAGGCTGGCTGAATATGCATTGCAGGATGTAAGTCTTAGCATGGGCTCGGACTGCGGGGAGGTTGCGCTGATTCTAATTGGGCAAGAATCCATGGTAACCGTTGACGAATGGGCTGATAATTCTTAGACTGACGACGGGATTGGACAGCTTAACGCCTATATGACAAAATGCAGAGATGTTATTGAACTAAATAATAGTAAATCAAATAGTCTGGCTCAATTAGTGTAAAGACTTCTGCCACAAGAGCCATAGTCAGCTGGACTTGGATTATCCATTTTTGCCCCATATTAAGAGGAGAAACAGTAAGAGTATTTCACCATTCTGATATAAAATCGAGAGGACAGCTGCTGACTGAAGACTATACTCTCAGTTAAAAAAGTGTTTCCCATAGGCCTTCGTCCTTCAGCCAAGCCGTCTCATCTATGTATCTCAGAGGGACCGTAGCCTGGGAGGGTATTGCGCCAGGCTAAGAACCAAGGATAGCGTGTACAGGATTTGGCTGTAGATTTAATATACTTGCTTGTGTAATATACTCACTTATGGCATATGCGATAGGTTCTGGATAACAATCTTCTAAACCCTAGAGTCCCTCCATCAAGCCGCGTTTATGGAAACTGAATTGACATTGCAGTGCGATTTAATTCCCTCAAGTCCATGCTCGGCACCGATACCGCTGGGCTTAACACCACCAAAGGCAACATTAGGATCGAGTTCAAGGCTGCTGTTGATTCAGACTGTCCCAGGCTTGAGTTTCGTAGAGGATCTCGCGGCCTTCTCCAAATCCTTAGTCCAGACTCCGGACCGAAGAGCCAAGACCCATATCGGTGTCATTGGCACGTCTGAGGACCTCCTCATTGTGTTTCTATTTCAGCACCGGGAAAACGGGGCCTAGGCGACATTAGCAGCCTGCCAATAAAGCAGAAGCGGAAAAACATACCAAAAGGCTCCTCAATGACGATTCTGGAATCATCAGGGGGTTGCCCACAACTGTCAGGGTGATGAAGTATCCTTTACCCGCATTTGACGCCTCAGTCAAACCAGTCGCGATCTTGAGGTCGTTAGCTTGTAGACCTGCGAGTAGGTCCCTTACCCTTGCGAACTGGAGATAACTTTGGACGGGACCGAGGTCAGCATTACTGTCCAGACCATCGCCCAAGGAATGCTGCTCGACAGCAGTGATCAATTCTTTCAAAAACTCACCATCAATGGACTCATGGACATAGATACATTTGCTTGCAATGCAAACTTGAGCAGAGTTGATCGGCGATGAAAATGCAATCTTAAAGATTAAGTATTAGCGTGCTTATTCAACGCCTCTTTGGACTGACAAACCTTGAGAGCAATCGTCCTGACATCAACGTCACCGCAGATAATGGCCGGATCATTACCTCCCCTGTAAAGGTCAATATTGGGCTATTAACTATCAAAGGTTGGCTCACAGTTCGAGGGCCACGCGCTTGACGGTTACAGCGGCACTCTACATGATCTTTTTGCCAGTTGCGGTAGAGCCCGTAAAGCTGATCTTATCCGCACCGGGATGGGCTGTCAGCCATGGGCCTAGGTTGTCATCGCCATTCAGTACTTGAACGACGCTTGGGGGGAAGTACTACTGGGCAGGGTCAACAATTCTCAGGTTACAGTAGGGAGTGAAGGGCCTTTTTTGATAGATTACCGCTTTTGTGCAGTGAGTATTGGAGTTAAACTTACCATGGCTTAAGAATGATCGCATTTCCAGCAACAAGAGCTGGACCAAACTTCACGCCCGCTATAACACAATTGCTACAAGGGAATCCCCGAAGAGGAGCATCGCACTCGATCTTGTGGCCGTGGCAGGGAATGCACGACTTGCTTGTCTTCGGTGGTCTTTGTCCTTCCATTTTTCTGGTTCGGATATTCGGGCATTCCCGAGCAGTTGATCGAGGTGAGATGAAGGATAGAGGTAGGAGGCCGGGAGAGAAGTCAGATAGAAGTCCTGGGGATTTTGACTAACTTAGTCTTGGGATTTCGGCCAAGTCAGTCTTAGGGTTGCAGACCAGTCTTGGGATTCTAACTAGCCCCTTGCCAAAGGGCCGGAGACCGGGCTTGGGGCCACAAACCAGCACGAAAATCACAAATCAATTTTAAAATTGAAGTCTTTCAATTTATTTAAACTGTTTCCTTATTCATACAATCACCTCGCCAGGCGGCGGAGCTCAACATCACTTGCTGAATCCGTGCTGTTAGTGTGCTCACTAACCCTTACTCTTGGAGCACTCTCCCTTCTCACTATTTCAGTATTGTTCTTTATAGGCTTAAAAACCCAACGACCCCATTTTTTGCGAATCACATCCTTTATAACGCCCCGGCTAGTAGTGAAAAAGATCAGTGCGTTCCAGAGACCTTGCAAGGGCATCACAGCCGCTATGGCAACTTGATATGAGTATGGAACATCGCGGTTAAGTAGACTATGGATACGTGTGATGCTCGCTGGTACCCACGTCACGAGGACGCTCAGTGTAAACATGAAGGTTGTGAATAGGTATGCCCGTTTGATAGGGTCTTTGAGCCAAAATTTAGATTTGGTGCTATTGGGGGTTGGTGATGAAGATTGTTGCTTTTGGTTAGGAGCAATTGGTTCCACGGCCGTGGCATTGGATGCTGACTTCTGGGTATTCAACGTGGCAGTAACGGATGGGTGTTCGGACGCTCGGACATCGTTGTCAGTATTTGTTTCTGTTATCTGTTGTTGGTCAGCTGAACTGTGTTCCCATTCTAAGGAGGGTTGCTGTACTGTTTGGTGATCTGTTACTGTGGTCTGAATGCGTGAGTTCAAGATATCACGAGCTTTATTTCTGGCGCGAAAGAGACGAAAGCCAACCGCTGTGTTCAAGACGATTGACGTGGCGATGCAGATCCATACAAAGAGGTATGAAGTAAAGAGTCGTATGCTGGCCCAAGATTCTCGGATCCAACACCAAGTCTGGCCTGACATCAGTTTATCGTTACGACTTCGACTTATTCATGACTTACAGTTGTCGCTCCGTATACGGGACCACGCGCCGGAGTCGAGATGAAAAACAGGGTAAACCCTGATATAAATGGCCCCCCAAAGCAAATCAGAGAATAAAGCCACTTGTTGAACGTATGCGGGTTCGATTGGAAGAAGACAATCCTGAAGGTATTCACCGACATACCAAGGGACCACCACGCATCAGACTGCATGAATCTACATCTGAGGTTAGGATTCATAGGGAATGGCTACCAAGACACGGATATTACTTGCATGTGTACCAAGAAGCTTTGCGCCCTACAAAGCGCGGAATCTTCACCACGAGCCAGTCCATCGCGTGAGATAACAGTCCCAATACTAGCGCCCAGATTCGCGATGCTCGCAAACACAATAAACGTATTCCGTGGATTGCGCAGCCGCGGTATGCTCCCGTACGTCACGAAAATCAACAGTACACTCACGAGGCTGATTGACGAAAAGACCCTCTCCAGCAGCGCCAGCAGCTCTAGCTGAGAGTCGGAGAACATCTCGGTCGCTTCTCGTGTGATTGATTAACTTGCATTGGGGCGGTGGTGAGAGCTGCAGTGATCGAGGTCAGCGGTGAGCAGAGAAGGGTTGAAATGGAAGCTGGGAAGATGGGGCTGTCTAGGTTTCAGTATTTCAACGGTGCGAATCCTGGTGGCTTGAAAATTTGCCTGGGCTTGGTCGGAAGCCGAAAGATCGGCGGCCTTGAGAGATAGCTCCCAGGCTATCTATTGGCTCCGCGTGAAGCCACGATGGCCATTCCGCCAGTGCTTACCAGGCTAGACTGCTTGTTATCTTGCCTAGCCTCATTAGGCATGTCGTATTATTGAATTGCGCCCAACTCACCATGATACCTACTACGCACGAGTCAAGCCTGCATGCAATTTAATAGCTATTTCTATTGAGTCTGGGCTCGGATGTGAAGTTCTTATGGAAATTGTGTTATAGATATATTTATCATGGTGTATTAATACAGCAAGGACTTTACTATCTCTGTACTCGATGAAACAGGCTGCTATGAATAAGGTTTGTAACCAAAGCATTGACATTAATATTCATGTGTCTCAGAAAACGTTTCATACGCTGACGGAAGGGGAACATCCAATTGTCGCACTCGATCTGGACCATACACATCTGCCTTCTAAAGAACGCTTAGTCCGGTACATATCCCAAATGATTCGCATAACTGACCTTTTCTGGCTTAGCATCAGGCGTCGGCATAAAGACAGCTTTGCCGTCGTTTCCAAAGTACGCAAGGTCCTGTTCTGCTATTAGATCCCGTCAAGTACAAATGAACCAAGAGTGAATTTCGTACCTTATCAAACGCCAACTGGTTCTTCTTGGCAAACGTGATCCAGTTCTCACTAAATGGTGCACGAGTCACTTCGAGACAACGGAAATGCCAGATCTTCCACTGTCCATCCTGTTTTAGAAAGTCCAAGGCATAGTGGCACCAGACCCAGTGAGTCCAGACTCGCTTCCCGTCGACATTCTTGTCTTCGGGTTCGTAGAGAAACTCGGGCATGGTCCCCACGTTCTTGGGGTCAGCTAGGCCACTTTCAACTCCGGCCATTAACCAAAACCCTTTGGCAGTTTCGCCGTCGCCTGCAACTTCGATTAACGGGGTAGTAGTTTCGTGTAGAATCAGTTTTCCGGGAGGCGACGGTCGACCGCTATGGTAGGCCATAATGCTGTCGTAGTCGGTGTACACTCCGACGTTGGTATACTGAGCGTGGACTCCAGGGGTACCTCGCTTGACCCACAACGACTTGATCTGTTCGTCTTGGAACACGTTGTGAAGATGCATATACTTGCTGAACACGTTCTCAACCTCTCCTCGATCGTAGGCCTAGTATTATTAATAAGCGCAATCAGAGGGGATTCTTGTCTTTTTTACTCGCTGTGCTAGCTTCTCCACGGCCGCAAGTCTCGCCTCAACGGTAGAACTAGAATTTTGTGAAGCCATTTCTAATTTTGGGGAAGTCTCAACATAGGTTTATGGCAATACTGGTTCTATCTCTTCATTGATAACGACAGATGTCATGACGACGGCTTGATATAAGTAGCTATCCGTAACTCTATCAGACACCCTACTCCTTCCCGAGCCGAGAGGCTAGGTCAGGCAAGCATCAGAGCCTTACAAGCCGACTAGACGTTAAATAGTTTGAAGTAACCCCGGATTATGCACGTTGTCTATGAAGAGCCACAATAGATCATCATACCCCGCGTTTTTTAAAATTTAAGCAGTTCAGTTGCTTTGTCGGCTCCACTTTCCCGGCCCGTTCTTCGGTTCGGATCCCTCGTATTCAATGATTTGACAGCCGTTTAAATGATCATTTTCGGTTCCAGCAAATCGGCCTTCATGAGAACCATAATCGAGCATAGGTAAGTGAGAAATGAGCTTCCCCGCATTTCAGCATCGGGTTGTCCACATACTCCCGCTTATCAGCTTACATCAGGCTTGCATATATACTGCGTATTCGACTGATGCCAGGTCAAGTCACATAAGATCTCCGGAGCCCTCTTCTTGAGATTCGACGGTATCTATGCCAAACCTCTTTTTGGATCTCTCATTTCGGGTAACAACATGGCCGCCAAGAATGAATATGCAGAGCACACCGAGGAACCGGACAAAAGTCACAACGCACCATCGGGACATGTAGAAGGAAATGCGCTTCTTGTAGATGCCCATGGGAATATCAGGCAGCTTCCCGTTCCTTCAAGTAACCCCAATGACCCACTTAACTGGAAGCCCTGGCAGAAATGGGCAGTGATTGGGACATGTTGCTGGTTCTGTAAGTAAAGCAGTACAACCTCGAGATATCTGAGTGGTCAGACTAACATTTCCATCAGCTATCATGGGGTTGGCTTTGATTGGTGGCTTGGGACCAATCTTGGGGATCTTCTTCCAACTTTACGGTCCACAGGGATATGGGCCATCTGAAATTGCATTTCTCCTTACTCTGCCATCTCTTTGTGTTGGCCTTGGTAAGTTAATATCAACCTTTACGAAAGTGAGTAGCTGACATGAAAAAGGCAATTTTATCATTCTTCCGGTAGCTCTAGCATATGGCCGACGTCCAATCTTCCTAGTCTCGACTATTGTCCTTCTCGCTGCAACAATAGGCTCAGCGGCTCAAAATAGTTACAATGGTCACCTAGCAAGTCGTGTCATGCAAGGCCTTGCCACTGGTGCCTCCGAATCGTTGCTACCGCTGATGCTCACCGAAGTGACTTTTCTTCATGAGCGCGGTCGCGTCTTTGGGCTGTACTGGACCGTCCAAAATGTCCTCAGCAGCACAATGGGCTTGACAAGCAGTTATGAAGCTGCAGCTCTTGGCTGGCGATGGTACTACTGGGTGTTCGCTATACTGGTCGGCGTGGGCCTGGTCCTAGCCTTTCTATTAGGATTCGAAACTCGCTTCCAGCGGCCAGTTGTCAGTCTCGATGGAAGGGCAGTGCTGACAGACGACTTTGGAGTCACGCATGTCGTTCCGGACAGCGAGGCTCAGGAGTATCTCGAGCGCCATGGCATCGAAGAGCAGCTAGGCGATGAGGCTGACGTGCCGCTGAAGAGTTATGCTCAGATGCTCAAGCCATGGGGCAGTTCCCACAAGACCCCGGGACAGATCATGTTGCTTTCGTTGCTACGCATGGCTCAGAGCATGACGTCTCCTGCTATTCTCTTCACTGTTCTTGCTAGCTCAATCACTCTCGCTTGCGTGGTGGATGTCTCCCTTACCTACGATGCCGTTCTACAGCAATATGGGTGGAATCCAAAGGACATTGGTCTCATCAATCTTGGTGGTATCATTGGTGGGTTGCTGGGTGCCGCTTACTGCACCTTGCTAGGCGAGCCTTTTATCATATGGATGGCCAAACGAAATCATGGCATCCATAAACCTGAGCACAGACTAATCATCTTGATGCCTGTGGCTATCCTCGGCTTTGCAATGCTTATCCTTTATGGATTCATGGCAACAGCAGCGTTCGAGGGAGGTGGCTCGTACTGGGGAATTCTCGTTAGCTGGACGCTTTTCCAAGTCACATTTACCAGTGTCCTAATCATCACAACTACATTCGCTGCTGAAGCTAGTCCAAAACACCCAGGACCTGCTCTTGTTATGGTTATTGGAACCAAAAACATTGTGTCGTTTGGAGTCGCATACGGACTAACAGATATGGTGCAACACGGAGGTTACACGTGGACCTTTGGGGTACTGGCTGGCATCTTTGGGGCAATTTTCATCCTTGGAATTCCTATCTACATGCTTAACCCGAAATGGAGAAGATATGTCACAAGGGCTGAGGAGAAGAAGGGTATTACCACTACAGACTAAATCAGAATATTGTACTTGGTATTGCCTAATTAGGTAGTAAGCGACATCTTGAGCCACCTATAGCCCACTCTTATCAGCACCGCACCACCAAGACCAGCCAAGAAGAAATGAGATGGAAGATTACAACAGAATGACAAGAGGTGCTGGCTGCATCTAGTGTTTGAATCAAACTTGCTTAGGTGTTCCGTTTGCGTAGGTCCATTTAGTCGAGGCAGGAGAAGTTAGAACTTATTCAAGGCAGGATTGCAATGTGTATCTTTCCATCAAGAGATTAAACTTTCATTGCCTGTGACGCAGTGGCTTTGTATTTAAATGACAACGGAATAGGTAATCCCAAGTAGGGTAGAAAGTTGGAAACGATACAGCGACAGAATTTATGCCGTTGGTAATGCATTTTTTCCTAATTAGCCAATGCTTGGGAGTCTGAGATATCTATCATTCCTCCTCATTAGCTTCGTTAAGTAAATCCCAGTCAATGTGAGGGCCATTAAACTTGGATCGCCGCTCAATCCACAGGAGGCAAACGATCGTGAAGAGACCAACGACGACGGGGGCATTACTTGAAATTCAAGGTTAGCTGTGAGCTTCAGGGGATGGAATTCCTTTAAGGACTACTTACTAGTTCATAGATCCAGCAGTTGTCGGATTGGTCTGGGGAAGACAGAACACAACGCCGATAACAATCATAAACACAACCGAGTACAAATTGACTGCATAACCAAGCTTGCCAAGGCTGAGGGCACGTCTTGGCAACTTACCGCGACCCTGTGTAAGTAACACCCCTTGAGGGATGACGTATGAGAGGTTCAGCATAAGGCAGGTTGCATTAATAATTGAGTTGAAGGCAGTTGTGCTTGCGACATAGATCAAACCGTAGAGAGCGCAAAAAGCGGCAGAAAGAAGCGTTGTTCTCCATGGAATACCGCGCTTTGGATCGATATGCTGCCAGTATTCGGCGAATGGAATTCCTTGCTGCAGACGCTGGTCAGCCACGACTTACTACAAGAAATATCTTACTTACATCGCGAGAAAATGCCCAGGTGATACGGCTGCAGGTTACCCACTGACTTGGGATGCACGCTAGGAGCTTGGTCAGAAGAATTACACAATGCCGGAATAAGGAACGTACTATAGTAGAGGAACGTCAGGTACGCTTGCAGGCTAGTGGCAGCAGCTTTGCTCCCAGTGGCCTGGTAAAAGACCTCAAAACTTGGGAGAAAGGAGCTCTGGACGGCGTTCAAGTCTTTAATGCAATAAAGCATAGCAACAGTCCACGGGATGACAATGACGATACCCATGGCCATACTCATATTTCTAGAATTTAGTCAGCGTTAGATCACGACTCAAAGTCTCGATAAACCAACAAGACTTGAGGAAGCTTGCGTCCTGGGTTGGGCAGCTCCTCCGCGATATGTGTAACAGCACCATTCGCTGCGAAGCAGTATAGTGCAGCAGCAATGGAGAGAAGCCAGCCTGTTCCAGTGTTCCAGCCGCTGATGCCACGATTCTCGAGTATAATTGTGCCTGGAGCGTAATCTCCATCAGCCATGCCTAAGCATACTGCAATGGTAAGTACCATTCCAACAAGAGAGAAGCCCGTAGTCGATTCGGTCATGAAGTCGAGGTATCGCTGCTTGATCGTGTAAATTGGAATCACTGTTAAGAGTTAAGAGGTCTGTAGTGGATTTGCTAACTAAAGTCTCCGGAACTTACGCGACAGAAGAGTAACGCCCAGGTAGCAAAGGTAGACCTGATATCGCTGCTGTGCAAAGTCTGTAAACCAAGCTGCAGCACATCCAAAGGCGGAAATGGCGGTATAGATCAGACCAGAACATGTGGTGATCCACCACGCAATAATATTGATCGACCCTGTGACAAAGGCGCCAAAGTTGCGAGTCTTCGGTGACGCAACGATGTAGGTAAAGTGGTACTGGCCACCAGATGATGGAAACGCAGAGCATAGCTCAGCCAAGCCGAGGAAGACGATCCACTGAGCAGCAGCAGCGATAAGGAGGGCAAACAAAGTAGTGACGCCGCCTCCGTAGATGAGAACGAGACCGAAGGACGAAGCGTATGTGAGCCACGAGTTCGAGATACTATCATGAAAGGCTTGTCAATATGTGATTGAGTGATGGCATAAACCACGAACCTGTATGCCAGAGAAAGTGCACCCAGCCAGGAGAAAGATCTCTCGAGTTCTGCTTTGTGCCCTTGGGCGCGAAGACGCCTGTCGTCAGCATCGATGATAGACCCTCTGCTGACCGAGGGGGCTCGGTTAACGGGCTCGACCCGATCAAGACCTTGGGAAGACTTTTTATCCATTGTGTGATTGAGGGTTCCTGACAGTAAATGCAAATTGTGAAAACGGATTGGGCTACCCAGGGGGATGTTGGTTTATATAACAATTCACGACGTACTACTTGTACATGCCCTGGCACATGAGGGCATACTGCAAGTCTGCGTGATCTCGCCGTCAGGAAGAAGATCCGGCACGGCCCCTGTCTGGCGAAAGTACTGTGCCTTTACGTGGCTCCCTTTTCTGCATTGTTAATATCAAGCTGAATCGGGAAACTTCTCCAAGGCTTATCGTCGGTAGAGCACCATTTCCCCGCCTCCCTACCCTAGATTGTTATCCAGATTCTGCTTAAGCGATGTCGAGTCCCGGTCTTATCTGGTAGGCGTATGGAAAGTCCAGACTGGCTTCTCAGCCATTGCGCTAACGGACAAACGGGAGTATTTTTAAGAAGACGTATTAGGATATTGCAATCTTAGCCCAAGATAAGAAGTCGGGGGGAATTAATGCCATCTTAGGACTAGTAGGCAGGCTAGTTGGAGGTGTATTAGCTCTGATTTCAATCCGTGAAGCAGAGCATCCTGAATACCACTGTGTCACCTTGTGTTTCCTGCTACAGTTGCATCAAGCCTTCACTAATTGAAAGGAACGGCTTACTCAGCCTTAGGTGATTGTTATAATAATACTCATATCACACTCAAGTTACCAACTCCGTGTCTCTTTGTAGCTCTTGTTGTTTATTCCAGGATTGTCTTTGGTGCTTGGGAGACTTGTACTCAACTTGCAAGGGGAAACTCATATATATGCCTGGTGACATGTTGTACGGTGTCATGCTGCGAGTCGATTTCCCTATCACATCTGAGGGCATTCGAAGGCCGATGAGGAATAGAACTCGCAGTATGGTTAGACGAGAAGACAAGTATCGCAAGGCGTAGTTGCTCTTTGTCCCAGGTTTGGTGGCCATACTCTAGTTCCAATGCTTTCATTAACAAAACAACAGCTCCAATTCCTTATAAGGTGGAAGAGTGTATACAAGAAGTAAGCCAGGATATGTTTTTACAGCACCATCTAATATTAAGTTATAAGGTGATTTCACTTGCTGAAGAGATGCAAAAAGAAATGGAAACAACTGGGCAGATGCTCAAGCCCAAAAGCTGAGTTATTTAGCTATGACTGATACGTCCTTGTGTATCTGTTCTCGAGTATATTATTGATTTGAGCCTGTTACTACCCTCCTTCGCAGTTCGTTACTTCCTATTGCAGTTAGCCTACTGACAATGTCTACATGTGGGCTAGCTTGATGTTAGAGAATACGCGGTTGTCGCAAGGTAAGCCTCAGACAAGAGCCCCTCGCGATGGCTGCAAGAAACAATAGACAACCCAAAAATAGCTGAAATGTGAATCACAACTTAGTTGTCCATTTGAGATCACCGGTCGCAGGATCAAAAGCAAAAGGAAAGCGTTGAAGTCTAGCATTAAAAAACAGCAGATGTTGACAGGCTACTTCCTCTCCCCAATCGTCAATGATTTGAATCAAACGTTATTTTTCTACATCCCAAGCAATTCTACCGACACGAAATTGGCTCTTATAGCCATGATAGCGACTAGAAAAACATAAAATTTACTTATATGGAACTACTGATATATATAGGAAAAGAAAAGAAGGACAGATGATTCTAAGACTAACCACCGCTTCCGAAACTGGGGAATGACAGGCTGAGATGATCACAAGTGAATCTAACAAAATAGTCATTCTTGGACCCCGATCCATCAACAATGACGGTTCCATCTGGCGCTGTAACAGTGACAATCATGCCATAGTCTCCCTGCGCATTAGCCCACAAGAGACGAAACGGGGTGTAAGTACCCGCTGTGAGCTGAAGTTTGTAGGTCTTGGAGGCCGACGGTCCCCAAGAATAGCCCTGCTCCAAATCGGCATTACTACGCGTCCACGAAGTCATTGCCTTGTCACCAAACCAGACCAACGTGATTTCATCAGAGTATGGAACTATGATGGAATATACCCCGCTGATGGGTGCGTATAAGAATGCTCGATGGTTGACTGCTTTGTACTGCCACCACTGAATCGGTGAGAGGGGATAAATACTTTGGGGAGTATAGGAATTTCCCGACGTTCCTCCACCAACCTCTTCGATGCCAATTCGGTCTGTAATACCAGTAAAAGTCGGTAGCCTAGTCTTGAAAGATTCAGCATCGAAGGATGAATAATTGGGAGCGTCGGAATTGTAATAATTGTGGGTGTAAATGGCGTATTCCAAGCCTGTATTGTCGCATGTCTGGTCCGCGACCTGAGTGCCAACGGCAGGAAGGACAACACATACAGTCGCAGGTAAACCGTCTGTTGGTACAGGCCCCGTGGATGTGCTCGAGCCTGTGAACCCAGTGGAATAGCTCGTCACCGTTGTATACGACGCCTCGACTTGAACGATCACAGTGGCAGGATCACCTTGAGAAGCTGGTGGCATGGTAGTAGTTGCCCCCGTCTTGTAGGAACCGTATTTGAATAGGGTCGTGTATGGCTGAGGAACTTGTACAACCACGGTGCCAGAATCTCCCTGAGAGGCTGGCTCCAAGGTTGTAGTTGCTATACCGGTGAAGGAACCGTAAGTAGTTAGAGTCGTGTAAGACTTGGGAACTCGAACAACTACAGTCGCCACACTGTCTTGAGAGTCAGGGGCCATGGTGGTAATTGCCGTAGTTGTGAAAGCCCCGTAAGTCGTTAAAGTTGTATAAGACAGAGGGGCTTTGATAACAACCGTAGCTACACCACCTTGTGAGGCTGGTTGTAAGGTAGCAGTTGCTGCTGAGGTGATGAAGCCATAACTGGTGATGGTTGTGTATAGCTGAGGAAGTCCAACAACAACAGTTGCCAGGCTGCCAGGTGCAGAAGGTGTTACAGTACTAGTTACAGGGGTAGTGAAAGATCCATAGCTAGTCACTGTAGTGCATGGCTGGGGGAGCTGGATGAGAACAGTGGCAACGACGTCTTGAGACGCGAGCGGCACGGTTGTAGTTGTAGCAGCTGAGATGAACTCATAACTCGTAACAGTTGTATATGGCTGCAGGGCCTGAACGATAACAGTAGCTAGAGGACCAGGTACAGGGTCTTGTAATGTTGAAGTCTCAAGAGTGGTGAAAGTTCCATATGTAGTCACAGTTGTGTATGACTGCGGCACCTGCTCAAAAACATTACCAAGAGCTCCCGGCATAGAGGGTCCGATCGTTGTAGTTACATCTGCTGTAAAAAGACCATAGCTTGTCACTGTTGTATACAGCTGTGGGACGTTGACGACAACAGTAGTCACAGGACCAGGTCCAGACGGGTCTAGTGTTGTGGTTAAAAGTCCTGTGAAATCCCCGTAGCTGGTCAGGGTCGTATACGACTGTGATACTTGAACAAGAACAGTAGCATCGCTGCCAGGGACAGAGGGCGCCAGTGTCGTAGTTGCAGCAGTTGTAAAAGAGCCATAGCTAGTGATGGTTGTATATCGTTGAGGATGTCCAACAACAACAGCAGCTAAGCCATCAGAAGGCGCCGAAATGGTAGTCGTAGGCTGGGTAAAGGAGCCGTAGCTTGTGACAGTTAAATATGAGATAGGAAGATCGATCAACACTTTGTAAGCGTCTCCCGCAGTCAATGGCTGTAACGTCGTTGTCAAAGGAGAAGCAAAGGTGCCATAGCTCGTAATAGTGGTGTATACCTGAGGGATCTTGACCATGACAGTGACAAAGTCCCATTCAAGAGAAGGTTGATATGTAGTAGTTGAAGGTGTAGTGAGGCTGTCAACATAAGTTGTGACTGTCGTGTAAAACTGTGGAAGATCAAGGAGTACAGTTATGACATCTCCTGCCGTAGCTGCTGGCAAAGTCGTTGTTTCAGGAGCGGTGATGTCCGGGCGGTAGCTTCTGACTGTAGTGTACACCTGGGGAATCTCAACTACAACAGTACCACTGTCGCCAGGAATAGAGGGCTGGTATGTTGCAGTCAAAGGTGAAGTCACAGTGTCGACATAGGACGTGACAGTTGTATACGACTGCGGAAGATCGAGAAGCACAGTGATATCATCACCAGCAGCAGATTCTGGCAGGGTTGTTGCCGCTGGGGCAGTGATACCTGGAACGTAGTTTGTGACTGTTGTGTATAACTGCGGTAGGTCGACCTCAATAGTGATGACGTCGCCTGCGAGAGAGACAGGGTATGTTTTTATCCCATGTGCAGTGAAAGTACCATAGCTTGTAACTGTTGTATAGAGTTGAGGGAGGTTGATCTCCACGGTCATGGTGTCTCCTTCGCTAGAGGCCGGATATGTTGTAGTCATAGGTGTAGAAAATGAACCATAACTCGTAACAGTAGTATACAGTTGTTGTAGAGTAACTACTACTGTAATAACATCTCCGGCATTGGAGACTGGATATGTCGTTGTGCTAGGCGTGGAAATCGAGCCATACCTGGTCACAGTTGTATAGAGCTGAGGAAGATCCACCTCCACTGTCATGACATCTCCTTCACGGGAAGTCGAATGAGTTGTAGTCGTGGGTGTAGAGAAGGAAGCATAGCTAGTGATAGTTGTATACAACTGAGGAAGATCAACAAATACGGTCATAACGCTCTGGGGGGCAGTAGAACTCTCGGTTGCCAAAGCCGAAGCTGTGACACTTCCGTATCGAGTGATTGTCACGTATGACTGTGGCTCCACGACCACGACGGTCACAGTTTCGACCGGACCGAACTGAGGCATGGTGGTGGTGTATGGAGCTGGGACAACTCCATAGGACGTGACAGTCACCCACTGTTGTGGCTCATACACAATAACAGTGCCCGTCTGCTCTGCGAGAGAAGGAGTAAAACTGACTGTAGCCGCGGCTGAAACTGTTGCATCGTATGAGGTGACGGTCACCCACTGGGACAGCTGTTTAACAACAACACCACCTACAGGAGAAGGTGAAACTGTAGATGTATACGTGTCTGTGTCTGTGTCGGTTGTAGATATTGTGGTTGTCGTTACATCAGATGATGTTTGACTAGTCGATTCATCCGTCTGACTGATAAAGAGGTTATCTAAACTAGAAGGTAAATCTGTATATGTAGAAATGCCTGTGCCTGTTGATGGGTCGGTAGTCATGGCACCAGAGGATTGACTAGTCGATTGATCTGCCTGATAGGTAACATCTGTATCCTCAGTAGAAGTTAAAACTATAGATTCAGATGTGTCTGTGTCTACATCGTCTGTGGATATCTCGATTGTTGTTGTATCAGATAATGTTTGACTAGTTGATTGATGTACCTGGTAGGCAACATCAGTGCCCTCACTAGAGGGCGAATCTATTGGCGTAGAGATGTCTGTGCTTGCTGCAGATGTATCGGTGGTCGTCGTATCAAGAGATGATTGACTAGTCGATTGAGGAAGCTGATTGAGAACAGCGTTTCCTGCACTAGAAGGCAAAACGGTAAATGCAGACGTGCCTGTGTCACCCGTCGTCGCAGCAGGAGATGACTGATCAATTGAACTAGCTGATTGAGAACAACGCTACCTACACTCGAGAGCGAGCTAGTAGATGTAGACGTGTCCTTGTCTGTGTCTGTAACTGCTGTAGATGTGTCGGCGGTAGCTGTATCGGGAGATGATTGACTAGTCGACTGACCTGCCGGAGAGATAACCATACTGCCCGTATCCCATGTGGTTGAAGGTGATATAGTACTTGTGGACGCAGCCCATTGACAGGATTCGCAGACGGTGACAGTGTCTGTTTGGACGGATGACGTTGGAGTTGTCGAAGTAGTAAGCGCAGCAGTATCTGTGCTGTCGTACGAGGTGCTATTGGCCAACTCATACTGATGAAAGGTAGTACTCGATTCCTGATCAGATAGAGCAGGCGACAAGGCAGTTGTAGTTGATTCATCGAAAACTGTAGTGCTGATGGACGATGTGGTGGCGGCTGATAAAGCTGCACCTATTCCGTTAAGGGATGTGGATTCATCAGAAGATATCCAGGTATCAGTCGAGGTATCAGTCAAAGTAGGTCCATCAGAAGACGTCAACCTATCAGGCGATGCGATAGTAAGGATTGTAAATATAGCTGTTTCTTTAGAAGATATGAACCCATTATAAGATATAGGTTCACCAGACGATGCGGTATTAACGGTTGTTTCGTCAGGGGAGGTAAAGCCTACGGACATCGTCGATCCACCAGAAGCCATTGAGGTATCAGATATTGAGGTAGCAAGGATTGTAGCTATCGTTGCTCCATCAGAGGAGGCAAGACCATCAGAAGATGTATATCTATCAGAGGTTGTAGATTCACCAGATGTATACCCATCGGGTGACGTAAATTCATGAGGCGATACGGTAGTAAGTGTTGTAGATGTTTCATCAATGGAGGCAACGCCACCCGAAGATGGACTGATAGTGGGCAACACTGTAGTTGTAGACTCAGATGTGACTGTCCTATCTGTAGATGTGATAACAACTAAGGATATACTTCCATAAGAGGATACAGGACCATCTGAAAGAATGGTTTCGACCGAGGATATCGATGTTGGAGACGAAGCTGCTCCCTCAGAAGAAGTAGATCCGTCGGACGATGTTGTTATTTCGAGAGAGGTGGTTTCATCAGGAGGCGTATGCATAACAGGCATCACAGTAACTATAGTTGTAGCCGTAGGTGTGTCGTCAGAAGATGAGCTGATAGCGTATGATGACGTTGTGACCGGTAATTTGATCAGGACCGCACTAAAAGAGTCAGATTCAGATGGGATAGCTGTGGTAGTGACACTATCAGTCCCGGCTTTGGTCGTAGTCACGATCGTGTACGAGATTGAATCGTAAGAGTCCATAACGCTCATGGAGGCGTCCACGCTTGCTGAAGTAGACGAGACAGGTAAGGTAACCGACGAGCCTTCTGCGGTACCAGTCTCAGATAAATCCTGCATAGAGATCGCACTGGTACTCTCAGTACCGGGGGTAGAAGAGATAGGTAAGGCGAGGGTTGCGACTTCTGTTGTGCCAGGCCTAGGCGAACTCTGCGTAGAGGTCGCACTGGTACTGTCAACACCTGAAGCAGAGAAGTCAGATAAGGTAATTGATGAGGTTTCTGTAGTACCGGGCTCGGAAGGACTCTTCGTAGAGAAAGCAGTAGTACTATCAGCAACTGATGTAGCGAATGCTGTGTAAGCAGAAGACTCAGCTTGTCGCTGGTTGGCTACCAATCCACTTATACTAGATCCAGGTGTCTATATATCCACCGTGACGGTGGAACTGGAGGCAGATGAACGAGGAGCAATATTTGTCGAGATATCTGAGGTTGCTGAGGATGAAAAGGGAGATGACTTCTGTAACGAGACGGTGATAGTGGTATGAGAGGTAGAGACATAATCAGTAGTACTGCTTGTCGGGGTATCTGGGATTGATGAAGTCAAAGAGGAAGATGACGTAATAGTTGATGTGGTAGATGGTGTTCCCATGAAGCCAGACTCAGAGGATGTCTGCCAAGAGGCTTCGTAAGTAGTATCAGTACTAAAAATGGCCTTTGTTGTACTGAAGGTATACGGAGGAAGTTGCTGAAAGATAAAGGAACTACTGAGCTCAGGTTCTGAGGAAGCGTCTGTGGTAATCACAGTAGTACCATCACTACCGGAGATAGAGCTTGTTGTATCCCTGACAGACTGGGCAAGTTGCTGAACGATTACCGAGCCGCTCGGTCCAGGGTCTGAGAAGATATCTGTAGTAGACACAGTAGTACTCCTAGTACCTGTATTGCTCACTCCAGGCGATATAGATCCAATGGGACTTGCAGTCATGGTACCGCCATTGAGACTTGTTGGCACTCCAAGAGACGTAATCGAGCTCATGGAAGACTCAGATGACGTCTCTGTAATAGTTGAAGTTCTACGATCGCTTTCTGTAACAGGCTCTGTACTATGAAGAGGCGAAGTAGAGCCTGTAGCTGAAACGGAGATAATAGAGAGGAGAGTTGTGTCGGAGAAAAAAGAGATCAAAGAGACGGTGGTGGTCTCAGAAGCCTGCATGTAGGTCTGTATGCTGATGACAGTAGTTCTATTGGCGCCTGAGATAGTTACGAAGCATACAGTGTTGAGGTAGAAACTGAAGTTGAACTACTAACACCGAAAGTCTGGAAGGAATTTGAAGAGGCAGATGCACTGCTTGTTTCAGAGGTCAGAGGTCGCGTCTCCGTGCTGAAAATGGTACTGTGTTCCGTGGTTGTATCAGATTCTGTAGCATACTTTGTCGAGGTATCGCCTTTGATGATATAGGTGGTGTTCGAAAAGAGGAATGAACTCGAAAAGGGGAACGGTTTGGCGGTCAAAGACCTTGTCTGAGAGGTCATCGTTGAAGTCTCTGTGCTTATGAAGGTACTACTCTTGGTTTCAGCTGCGCTAATAGTGCTCAACGAGGGGGGGAGGCTGGAAGTGGCATGTAACTCAGAAGACGAAGAGCTTCCTTCAAAAGCCATAGTCGAAATCTCAATCCTAGATACGGTACTACTACTACTCTCGGTTGAGACGGTAGTATTTGGTGAGAGGGATGAACCTGAAAAGGCGGATGATATGGAAGGCAAAGGGATTACTTGAGAGGCCCTCGTTGAAGTCTCTGTGCTCATGGTGATACTACTATCCGTGTCCATAGCAGTCTCTGCAGTAGAGGTCGGGGAGTTAGAGGCTGAAGGTGCCCAAGGAGAGACTAAAGGAAAGTGGTTCTTTGGTGCGATGAAAGAGACTGGCAAGACAAATAGAACAGAAGACACAGTGTCGCTTTGCGCATTTCGAGAAGTATCTGTACCGACAACAGCGGTGGCATCAGTTCCAGTGCCAGTGGTCACTCTGGGAGGAGGCCTGGTAGAAATAGTGGTTGGCAGATCACTACCAATGCTTGTTGATGATTCAGTAAATACAATCCCTGTTCCTCCAGACTAATTTGGTGTAAGAATGGTTTGCGTAGTGGTTTTGGAGACTTCAACGGCCACAGTTCCAATACCATTTGTCCCGGCGGGTTCTACTGTGTAGGTTCGAGTGGTGGTGACTGCTCCAATAGAGGTCACAGTCACGAACGTAATATGTGTGAGCCATGTCGTATCTGTACTGCCCCTTATACTGTGAACCCCGGACTCTGTCGAGTCTGGTGACAGAGTCTGGTGACAGCTGTGTCATAACAGAGGAAGCTGTCAGAGGTGTGATGGTATCTGTGTTCAGTCGTCTCATAGTAGTGGTCGCCGGCTGACTTGAGAAAGCCTTTCCCGTTGCTTTTGATGAGATAAGGTCATCAGTTCCCGGTGATTCATTGGTGGAACTTGCATCCTCAGGGGGCGATGACATCGACATCCGAGTGGTGACGACAGGAGAATTGTGAGGATTCTTGGCTCCAGGAGCTTTTAAGCTTCCTTGCGACTCAAGAGACTGAAGCATCTGTGTTGCCGAAACTTGAGTTTTGTGACCATGACTAGACCGATATTCTGGTCGTCCGATGACCGCGGTTGATGTTCTGCCCGTGTAAACAGGCGCCAGAGTCATGCCATCACGTTCACTTGTTATAAGGCCAATTGGGGCGCCAGTAGGAATTGTCGTCATGATTATGACCGTAACGACAGGCGATATCCCTCCGAAACCCGTAGGCGGGATGTTGAATATGGTTGCATTTCCATCACCATAGATAGTGATGCTGGTATATGCAGCATCGTTTGGGATCATGAAAGTACTGCATAAGTCAGCGCAAATGAAATGAAGCCGGGAATATCGATATGGTGAGCCTACTTTGTCAAGGTCTCATACAAAGTGGATGACCCATCAACGATCATGATGGGCTGGGTCTGGATGACCCTCCTCCCTTCGGGGCAGACAGGACGCAGTGGACCTGTCTTCGCACCAGCTACTGCAGCCACTAAGGCAAGGGCCAAAAGTGGCTTGAGGCGTTGAAGAAGCATAGTCAGCAGAAACAAGACAAAGGATTGTGTTCAATTACGAATGTCAAGGGGAAAGAATTATCTGACCATTAATCTCAGCGAGGGACCGAATAGAAAAGGAAGTAAAACTAATGATATCATGTCCACTAATGGCCTAGTAATTCGTTGACAGTATAACAAAGACAAAAATAGAACAAGTTGTCATAGCGATTAACATAATCCTACAGACCTTTGCCGTTCAGAAAGACATGGAAAGTTCGATCGGCGAACACAAGAGGGTCCCGGATATCGAGAGCGCCATGTGCATCAGCTGAAGCACGTTTATGCCCTTGCCTACCTCTCGGCCGAAAGTACCAACAGTACGGATGCAGTAAACTTTAAATCACCCCATTCATGTCGTCTAGCGTCAAGCCATGCTTTGCCAGGGTCCTAAAAGGCTGAAGGGTGGTTGCACCGGGGACGGGCGGATCCCGTTTTCCCTTGCCTTATAGTCTGGTGTGTGTGCCAACATGCAATCTGATTCGCTATAAAGGTTCTTGGGGCTGCTTTGATTGACATTTGGGGAAACGTTTAAACAGTTATGGAAGCACGTTGTATGCAAGCGTCAGACAACCTCATGGCGTCTGTACACTTTTTCTCACAGTTACAGTTTGAGTATTTGTTTTGATTCCAATCTTGTGCGATTAAAATGTTGCGGACTCCAATCCGCTCTCGGCATTTCCGGCCTTGATACTTCGGTTTTATCAACACCGAGACTCCGGGAACGCTATACGGACTGCTCCGAATCTCTTTATTGGCTGGGCCTGTCTAAACCTTCCTTATTGAAGTCGAGTCTTTAGACGTTTCCCGTGCCCTTGGTAACAGACCAGCCACATGACGTTTGGTGGCTGGATGTGTGTTGCCTAGTGAAATGACGTTTAAATGTGGCTTGCATCTTCAAGCGGCTACTTTTTCCTGTTCGCCAGATATAAATTCAGCGAGGCTGTCAAGTCAAATACCGTCAGTGGTATTTCTCATAAATCTCATCTGTTGGAAGCAGCTGTGAATAGGGAAACTAATACATATCTGAGTGCGTTGGCTTGATATGTCCCGTTGAGGCGTTACAGGCTTTAACTATTTACTCATCAATCTCTTGCTTCTACCTGGAAACATGCTGTGTTTGGTAGTATACGGAACTGATTTGGCCGTTGCAGCTAGAAGGTTCTAAAACAACGCTTTGTACTGGCGCATTACAAGTACTGCGGTGATACTGCAATACAAAACTCGATCCTCGAAATTAGGGTAGTTGGCAGGATCGATTCTGTTAAAGAAATCTTGGAAATTGATAAATCTTCAGTGGCTTTTAATAGATTTTAAGTCCAAAGTGCTTGCAGTGCTGCTAATCTGTCAGAGTTCGCGCTAGCTATGGCATGCGTTCCGCCCTCGGCTGCGCTTATAAGACATTATCGTCGGTCTGAACTTAGTGCAAAGTCATATTTTGAAACACAGACTGGGCTCCATTTCTGAACTTCTCGATTGGGAAAAGCTTATCGTTGCTCTGCCGATCATTGAAGAAACAGGGACAGGTTTCCTGGAAACTGTATCCACACTGCCCCAGACATTGGATGTTTTGTTTTGCTTTACCACGTGCGCCTTATCGCTATGGGTACCCGAGAAGATTGCCGCATTTAGTAGGTGGAATGGAAAGGTTTAGAATAATATCTTTGGCATCAGCTCGTATGCTGGGAGTTATATTACTGCGTACACACCAACTCGTACGAGTTCCATCCAGACACCAACTTAAGGTGGCAAATAAAGCTCGGATGTCAGTTGGCAGTTGTTAACGGCGACCGATTATAGCTTCATTTCTTGTTAATAAACTTGTTTGTAGATTCATAATCCCTCGCTTGGTTAAACACAAGTCTCAGAGAGTTGTCCACATACCCGTAGACTGGAGGCGTAACCGACAGTTTTGGTCCCATTCAAGACCGTTAGCTCCACACGACGGGATCCTCGGTGCTTGTGGAGACGGATGTGCTTTCTCTAGCAATCAGTCACAAAAGGATGCTTCCTACTAAGAGATAAAGGTCAATCGGGAACACCTATGTGGATCACGGTTCAGTCGCGTGTGAGCCCCCCCTTCGTCGTTAGATTGTTGTCGACTGGAATGCTACCCCAATATTTTCGGCAGAGCCCCGGGCCCAATGGCACGGTTAACGTGCTGCCAGGATGTAGGATAAGGTTCAAGCACCTGCGCTAGTCTGGCCCAACTAACCTTTTCCTTTCATAACATTCGGCAGTACCGGATCCCTGGTACTCTGTCGATCTCAAAGATCATCAGGGGTCAAGCTGATCTGGCGATCAAGCGATAGGAGTACTAGGGTTTCAAAAAGATCAATGGTAATATTTGTACTATTTAATACTCGTGCATTCATCTGAGAATTCTTATTCTTGATGTCTCAGTTAAGAACGGGCCAATACCCAGCTTCACTCTTGACATATTTCAAGTCCCCTGAGGCAAGGGCACTCGCCTTGGAAGCTATACAATGGGGTCACGTATCAGCCTGAGTGTCAGCTGGCTCTGCCTTCTCCTCACAGTATCTGCCCTACCCGCCCCTGACCCTTCTTCTTGCATTAGTGAGGTATCTCTCCCTACCATTACTCTTCGACCGAGCAAGGGCATCTACGAGAATGTTTACACTAGAAAATACCAGGAGCTGGCCCCCCAAGGCTTAACGGTAGCTACCTACACCTTCACTCAGACGTGCTCGACCATCAACTGCCCAATTCCCCTCGAGACTGCTCCTCCCACCGGCTTTACCCAGGCTGTGGTCGCAGACAGATCACTCACCGCGACTCTCACATTCCCTACTGAGTCTCTGGCAGCATACACCGCCGCTGGCTACATTATCAAGCCTGTCAACACTGCTGCTCCTACGCACCTTGATTCGGGTGCTGGCTCTCCGCCTACCTCAAGCACGGCAAATAACTCTGGCAGCTCTTCCAATAATTCCACCAAAATCCCGAGCTATTTCGATAGAAATAAGCCAACATCATCTGTCGGGGCGTTCACTCCCCTACTCAGTCCTTCTTCCTCTACTGGGATCCTTACCCTGAACCCATCTACCTCTGGGCTGCCTCCTTTCAGTGACCCATTGAGCAAGGACAACAGCGGGTCTAATGGTCAACAGTTTGTGGTTGTGGGTGCTGCTGGGGCGGAAAAGCCTGATATCATTATATTTATTTCAGGAATAAGCGTAAGTATATTATTGACCATAATATTAGTCTAATCTCTTATTGTTTACATTACATTTACCTGGGATATATCGAATATTAATTGAATATTGAAATTTTCTAAGACATCAGTATTTAAGTAAATCTCTACAGCACTCGAGGGTGTTATACAGTTCATACCTCAGATTCCGATATATCCATTGCCTCCGATAGCGGCGCTTGTCTAGAGTCTACCGATGATATTGGCCTAGCGGGCCCGGATAAGAGATTCCCCGAAACACGGTCGGGGAATGTACGAGTAGCTTGATTAATGTTCAATACAAGACATTACCCTTTTACGCAACAATTGAACCTGATAGCATGAATGACTCTGCTGTCCTTCGTTCTGTAGAACTGGTTTAAATAGCTACAAGAATGCAGTCACTAAGGTAGCCAAATGATTCTTAATTATTTCCTCTCGGTCATATTCATGTCGGCTTTTCAACGAATCTTAGTTCGGCGCATGGATGGCTGCAGACTTGCCAATGTTAAGAAATTACTTGTGAGAAATAACTCAACACTAAAGAGCCAAGGAGATGCTTACTCATTCAAGGAAGAATTTTCCCAGCTATGTAGGGATCTGATAAGATAATCTGAACCGTTGCTGCACTGTCATAGGTTAAGCTTAAAATGCCAAGATGTCCAGTTATCAATCTAGACTATTTGCGTGTTTAGTATGAACTGCAGTGGTCTGATGACACGTCTTGGCCTGGGGGGAACCTTTGTACTCATGCAAATTTAAGAAGACGCCGTCCCCTACAGAAGAAAGTAAATTTGTCAATGCAAAATTTAGTCATGGCTGCAGAAAAGAGCGAGATCACGCCGGCTGGACAGGGTCCTCTGGATGCTACAATTGACTCAGAGAGCAACCAAGATGCCATTTCAGCTCCGACAGAAGCTCTGCGCAAGCTCTGGACCAAGTTTCCGCTTACCTTGGCATTCGTCGGGTGAGTAAATTCCGAACTCGGAGTCCGCGGGCTGCAATACTGACTAGATACTCCAGCCTTTTTGTCATGAACTTTTGCATGGTATTTGCCGCGTCCTCAGCTGGCGTTTATGATCCATACGCCACCAGCCATTTCCAAGGCCATTCGCTTATTGCTACGGCAAATATCGTTCATGGCATTGTTCGGATTGTCGGTTATCCACTCTTGGCCAAGGTTGCAGATGTGAGTTTCTAACGCAGTTTCTTTCTTTAACCGAGACTAACTGAGTACCAGCATATTGGGCGACCACAGGGATTTGCTGGGGCTGCGATTAGCATGGCTCTGGCGAATGTTCTGTATGCGGCATGCCGCAATGTCGAGACATATCTTGTAAGTCAGGCTGATGGCTCGTCGTTTTCTTAGAAATGACTAACAATGGATAGGCTGGCGGCATTTTTGAATCATTCGGAGATACCTGGTGGACAATAACCGAGCAGATCTTTATCGCCGAAGTAACATCGCTGATTAACAGAGGCTTCCTCTTCACCCTCCCAGAATCACTCGCTGCCATACCGACTTTATACGCTGGCACGTATCTCGGTGAGCATATGCTGCTCAAGTCCTCTTGGCGCTGGGGCTTTGGCATGTGGGCTGCCATCATGCCATTCTGTGCACTACCGACTATCGCCGTTATGGTGTTTATGAGTATGAGGGCGCGAAAGAGGGGCATCGTGAGTCAGCGAACTTCATTGCGCGCTGCTTCTGAGATACCGAAGGGCGCGTCTTGGGTCGTCCAAGCTAGGCAAGTTCTCTATGTCCAGTTGGATATCGTCGGAGCGTTCTTGTTACTTGCGGGTCTCGCCATGACTCTTCTTCCCCTCTCTATCACTGGAAGACGCAACACTGACAAGTGGTCTGAGCCATCATCTATCGTCTTGTTGGTAGTTGGCGTCGTCACATTTGTTGCATTCTTGATCTGGGATGGCCGGTATGCTAAGAAGCCAATTGTACCTTTCCGTATGATCAAGAACCGCAACGTCATATTGGCTTGTGTTTCAGTATGTTTGATCGCAATGTCGGACTCGACGTACCGCACATTTGCTTCTAGCTTTTTGCAAGTTGCTGGTGGCTATTCTCCAGGGCATGCAGTTCGCATTGAGTGAGTTCATTCTGACCCTCTCATAGCAAAACGCACGAGTACTGACGATCTATTAGCAATTCTCGACGTGTTGCGTTGAACCTTGGTGGTCTTGTCATTGGCTTGGGTATCCGCCTTGTCAAGCACACTAAACCATTCATCATCCTCGGCTTCATAATGGTTGCCTTAGCGAACGGACTTCCGATTTACTTTACAAATATTGACGGAGCTCGAGTCGCGAATGAGGCGTCATTGACCACCGGGCAAGTCCTGCTTGGCCTTGGTCGTGGTTTCGCCCAGGTGCCACTCCAGGTCTCTTTGCAGGCCGCTGTTCCAGATCATGAGATTGGCATTGCGACAGCCATGTTCCTTTCCTCATCCGGATTTGGTGCCAATGTTGGTAACAGGCAAGTCTCATACAGAGCCGTTCTTCCGAGTTGATATGCTGACATGCTCTTTAGTATTGGAGGAGCATTATGGAACACCCTGCTTCCCCGCCGCCTGGCTGCAAACCTCCCAGAAGAAGTCAAGGCCAACAGCACTGCAATCTTCCGTTCGATCGTAGTTGCACAGAGCTACGAGTTGGGCACTGAGACTCGTGATGCGATTAACCTGAGCTATCGCATGACACAACAGACCCTCGCTATTGGATCCCTCTCCCTGTCTATTCCGCTGTTGTTGATGATGTTCTTTTTCCGAAATGTCAAACTAGCCAAGGAAGATAACGAGAGGAACGAAATTGCAGAGCAACAGCTTGCTGCAGCAGAGCAGAAGGTCGGGAACGGACAAAATGAGACGAGCGAGAAGAAGTAGCCTGTCACGCTACGAAATAGGAGAAATCCCATCGAATACCCTCTCCCGGAGCAAATTTCTCAGAATTGGACGTTTCTCCTCTCGGTCGGTCGGACATGGGGATGTGAGAGCTCAGTTGCAGCTGCCGACAGATGGCCTCTCCATGGCACGGCATCCAAGCAACCTTTTTTAATGCAGCTGTTAGTGTGTACAATCTCTTTTGCAGCAATCAATCAGGCGACAATAGCGGCATACAGAGGCCGGAGTCGTACTTATCTTCTTACATGAAGTCTCCTACATCGTGATGTGGATGGGCCATAAATATCTGCATAGCAATACAAAGGTATTATATTATCTGCTCTTTACTCATATTTCCACGCCAACAGTACCTCATTCCCCATTTGTACATGTATCACCTATTGCCAGTACCTCTTCGAAAAGCCCTCAAGGTGCCCTCAGCGTGGCCGGCCAGCCGGTTCAACAACTTCCATCTACTGATTTGACGCTTGGAGTTGCTATTTAAAGCTTTGGGCTGAAATGCACGTCGCCAAACTTGTGTGGATTGAATGCACGGGGATGTCATTCTGGGGTGTTGAGCTGGAGTAAGCCACCAGCCGACAGTAGCAGGCTGCACGGCTTCAAAATCCTCCCCATCTGCATACCCCAGGAATAATCAATTTACAACAGCGATATAGCAAATCCAAGTGCACTAGTTATAGTGAATCGCCAAGTAATCAGCTACTGGAATATCCCGATCCTCCTTTCAAAAACGGAGATCCTTCAATAGACCCTTTTCCTCCCAAGCATGCATTATTTCACTTCAGCCCCAATACGAATAAAGCGTTTTAGGTACCGTACACGAAGGCGGGGGCGGGTGAGAAATTAGCGGTTTAAAAAAGGGATGATAGGGCTGTGCGGGCAAAGGCTGGCCGCTAGTTTTCAGCTGGGCGCCACCCTTTCGCTCATTATGCTGACTGCCACTTCACTTAGCGCATCATCCCTACATATGATGCTTACCGTGGCTTACCTTTGAGGGCATTCATTCGTCAATGGCAAAGCAGGCTCTGGGCTTACTGGGTCTGGGCTCAGCCACTGTCTTGTCTTGATGCCAGAGCCTTGGAATTGGATTGCTACATAATAAGGGGAATGCCCCACGAAGTAGCTTTGAGGCTCTGCATCCTCTTATCTTTTCTTCAAGACCATGAGACTGCCATTCCCACTATTATCATCCAGGATGCGAGGTTATCTCTCCATCAAGGCCGTGGGCTTTGCCTTTCTCTCGCTCGCCAGCGCCCAGGGTGTATCTGAGAACCTGGCCGGTGCCATCGCTGACTACGATTCTCTCTCCCTATTCCGTTCCCTCCTCAGCGCGGCTCCTCAAGTACTGGCTGAGACTCTTTCCAGCCAGGGCAGCAATGTCACCATACTGATCCCTACCGATAATGCTATCAAGAGTTATCTCAAAGACTCTAGCATTTCAGATGTCACCGAATTGAACCAGACAATGCTCCAAGTTTTTTTCTCATATCATTCCATGGCGGCTTCACTCTCATCCACAGACTTCGATGATTCCCGTGGACTTTCCGTTCCCACTTTGTTGAAGAGCGAAGAGTTCAACAACAGAACTGCGGGTCCTCAGATCCAGAGCCAGTTCGGTAACAGCGCTGATGGCCAGGTCGTGTTCGCTTCGAGGGAACGGAAGGGAAAGAGAGCTGATGGGGATATTAGCGGCGCCATCATCAATCTCCGAGCAGGTGAGGAACAAAACATCAAGATGACTGCTGTCGATGGATCTTGGGGTGAGAAGAATGCCAGTCGGTTCCAAATCGTGGATAAGTGAGTAATGATACGCAAGCTCGCTAGCATCAGACTAACAGATATGTCTAGGGTCCTTCTTCCCCCTCTATCCTGCTCCAAGACCGTTCAAGCTGCCGACGACAAGAGACTCACAGCCTTGAACGGTGCTCTTATCAAGGCAGGTCTGTGGCCTGCTCTGGACGCCTCAAAGAACGTAACATGTCTTGCACCCTCTACCCAAGCGTTCAAGGACGCGGGAAGTCCTGATGTTGAGTTATCGAAAGAGGATTTGGGTGGAGCGCTATTGTAAGTTGTTCCTCTCACGTATGTGATATTATACTGACTTGTCTCAAAAGGGCCCATACCCTCGACGAAGTTACCTACTCCAATTACCTCCGTGACGGTCAAGTCATTGGAACTCTGAATAAGACAGAGGTCCGAGTCCGCATCATAGATGACGAAATCTACTTCAACAATGCCAAGGTGATTGAGGCGAATGTCCTCACGAATAACGGCCTCATCCATATGTACGTCACCTTTAATTCATCGCGTCAAGTCTGCTAACAAGTACAGCCTCGATTCAGTCATTCAAGCTGGAGGAAAGCCCAGTGAGACGAGCACTGGAACATCAACCACTGAAACTGCAAGCGCTACGTCAAGCGGGTCAGAGCCGACCGGAAGCTCTGCGACTGTTTCTCCAGACAATGGAAATTCTGGTAGTCGCCTGGCAATTGACTTTGGCATGTTGAGCGTCTTGGTTGCGGCTTATGCAATCATGTGAGAAATTTTATTATGAGCATGGGATATATACTAAATTGTAATAAATTATTGGGTTCCAAATGAGCATCACATTGTTTCTTTGAACCTGCACTTCGTGTCTCAAACGGGTCTACCCAGATTGCTAGGTCCTTATCAAGCATCTACTCCCTGGGGGATGTGTTTGCGTAATGCCGAGCCGAGGCCAAGACAGACGCCAGATTGACCTAGACTTCCACATTTCAATTTGTGCATCCAACGGCGTTGTACTCATTTCAAATCCCGAACCATGCTTCGGCGTGTGGACAATTGCGGGGAGATGCGGGGTGAACAGCTACCGGCTGGTCTCGGGATGAGGGGGAGGGCGGGGCGGGGTTCCTTGTCAGCGAGTATGTCCACGATATCAGACCTTCTGGTAGCCAAATGCCACGCCCTATGATGATAAGCAAACAGCAGCATTTCCAGCGAGTTTATACCTGCACAGCAAAAGCAAGAGACCATGTCCACACCCAAAGTTGCACTTGTCACAGCTGCAAGCAGTGGTCTCGGCGCAGCCATTGCCCGCATGCTAGCCGTTGACCTAGGAATGAACGTGGTAATCAACTTCAACAGCAACGAATCACGCGCCAACAAACTGGCTCAAAGCCTTCAAACCGAGTGTGACAAAAAGTATGCAGGCTCAAACATCTCGATACAGGCTATTCAAGCAGATACGTGCGATAGGCTGCAGATCAAATCACTCGTGGACGAGACAGCATCGAGGTTCGACGGGCGTTTAGATGTTGTCATATCCAATGTCGGTTGGACCAGGATGCGTCAGTTCTCCGATATCGACGACAATGTTGACGAGGATGACTGGGATCGCTGCTACGTTGCCAATGTCAAGAGTCACCTGTGGCTTTTCCATGCGGCAAAGCGGTATCTTGAGGAGAGCAACAAGAGAGAAGCTGGAGTGCCTGTTTTTGTGTCTACAGCTAGTTTGGCGGGAGTTACCCCCAGCGGAAGTAGCGTGGTATGTACTTCTGATCCCGGGAAGAGTTCTCATTCACTGACTATCGCCGTGCAGCCGTATGCAGTCACAAAGGCTGCACAGATTCACCTAGGCAAGTGTCTTGCCAAGATAGCTGCGCCGTCAATCAGGGTAAATACCATTTCTCCTGGCATATTACTTACGGTATGTGAATTTTCCTAAGATCGAAGGATGCAATCTCATTTTGTTATAGGAATGGGGCCTTTCATTCCCCGCAGAGCGACTTGAAGCGGCTCGTAACACGAATAAGTTGGGTCGTTTTGCCACGGTGGAAGACGTCGCAGAGCAAGTCAAAGCTTTTGTCGTGTCGAAGTCAGTGACTGGGCAAAATGGGGTCATCGATGCTGGATTCAGTCTATGATAGAAAACTTGATAGCTACTAGGGGACAATCCAACTTAGAAGCCTTTTGGCGCATTTATGCTAAGGGCTACTTAGGAGCCTGATAAAGCTGTTATAACTTAAATTGTCTACGCAGTGGTTTTTTCTTTTTTTCTTTTCTTAAAATACACTATACGCACCTCCTTTTAATATATCCTTATTTTCAATTGTTAATTCGGGATATAATATTTTTTTCCTCCATTATTATCTCATATCCTGCTCGTTGGTTGGCATACGATCTCACCGACTCTTGTCGTCTCCTTAGCCGTGTAGGGTAATCCGCCTAACCTAAATGCTTTAGGACGTGCTCGCTGGGGTCTGGTCCAACCAAAAATTCATCGCCCACATTTCCGAGCCCCACCCCCGCAAAGCCGATCCATAAATGTCCGACCCTGTACGGACACGGACGGAGTAGACCGGGGAGCAGACCGCAGAGCGTCAACAGCGCACGTAAGTGGGGGCAAAATGAAATTCCAGTGATGCTTAACATTATGTGCTATAAGGGCTGACCAAGTTCGATAAGAATGCAGAAGGAATACATACAAGATTATCTTTTTGCATCAACGGTATTGGTAACACGAAGTTATACTTTCTCCATCATGACTCGAACACATCTCAAGCGTCCCGCGTCCGCCAACTCAACAAGTAAAGCCACCAATGGCTCACTGCCTGATGTCCCCAGGATAGTCAAGGACGTAATTGATAGCGTCCGGCGAGAAGGCGATGCCGCCGTGCAGCGTTACAGCGAGCAATTCGACAAATGGTCTCCTTCCAGCTTCAAGCTCTCCAAGGAGGACATCGAGCAGGTCATGGCCCGGGTCCCAGAGCAAGTCATCAATGATATCAAAACTGTTCAGTCCAACGTCCGGAAGTTTGCTGAGGCTCAGTTGAACTCAATCAAAGAGTTTGAGATTGAGATGGCTCCTGGTGTATTTCTTGGTCAGAAGAACAACCCAATTGACTCAGTTGGAGCGTCAGTACCCGATGTCTCAGGATGACCATTCATGATGCGCTGACAGCTGTCTAGATACATCCCAGGAGGGCGGTATCCCCTATTAGCTTCCGCGCACATGACCATCTTGACAGCCAAAGTTGCAGGCGTCAGAAATGTAGTAGCCTGTACACCCCCTGCATCGGGTGAAATTCCCCTGGCTACAGTCGCTGCCATGCATCTCGCAGGTGCAGATGAGATCTTCATCCTCGGAGGCATTCAAGCCATCGCAGCAATGGCCATCGGCACGCAAACCGTGCCCAAGGTGGACTTCATCGCAGGTCCAGGCAACGCTTTTGTTGCCGAGGCGAAAAGGCAGTTGTTTGGACAGATTGGAATTGACCTCTTCGCTGGGCCAACGGAAGTTCTGATCGTGGCGGATGAAACAGCAGATCCGTACATGATTGCAACCGATCTTCTTTCTCAGGCTGAGCATGGACCTGATACACCTGCTGTCTTGATCTGCACCTCGACTGAAGTGGCAGAGAGTGCCATCAAGTACTGTGATGAGCAGCTGACTACGCTCAAGACTGCAGCTATAGCTAGCGTCTCGTGGCGTGACTACGGAGAGGTTATCCTCGCTGA
The DNA here is from genome assembly GCF_000149555.1 of Fusarium verticillioides 7600. Classification (NCBI taxonomy): domain Eukaryota; kingdom Fungi; phylum Ascomycota; class Sordariomycetes; order Hypocreales; family Nectriaceae; genus Fusarium; species Fusarium verticillioides. The sequence goes on along the minus strand of NC_031676.1, from coordinate 4,555,580 downwards.
TACGGTCGACGAAGCCTATCAGATTGCCGACGAGTTCGCTTCCGAACATGTACAAATTCTCACTGCGAACCCCAGAGAAGCGCTTACCAAGATGCAACACTACGGAGCTTTGTTTCTGGGCCCGATGACCTGCGTTTCTTTTGGTGACAAGGTAAGAGGTCATCCACTTCACTAAACGTCGCTGATACTAACATTTCTATGTAAAGTGTATTGGTACGAACCACGTCCTCCCTACAAAACACGCGGCGAGGTACACTGGCGGTCTGTGGGTAGGAAAGTTCCTTCGTACTGTGACTTATCAGGAAGTCAAGTCTGCAAAGGCGAGCGGTGAACTTGGTCAGCTCTGTGGAAGGGCTGCGCGGGTAGAACTCTTTGAGGGCCACGCGAGGTCTGGAGACATTCGGGCACATCGATACATCGGGGACAAGTTTGAGTGGATAAAGCAGTAATTAGACACTTAGACTAGAATCATATACTACCCTTGGCTTTCTGAACTTTGTCTGGTGACATCGTGCACTGTAGCTATATTTGCGTGGTATTGCAACCAAAGAAGGTTTTCGTTCTTCGGGACCACTCTATGCCCTCCACATTCGGGGTTAACCTCAAGCTGTTTAGAGGACTTTGTCACATGTAGTGCTTAAAAGTCGGCCTTCAGTCTCATTCAAGCCTCACAATTGAACTCACTTTTATCATCCTTTCTCAGTCTACGCTAAGTACATCGCGCCCAATTACTCATATAGCCAACATGGATAGCAAAGCACCTGCAGACAACGCAAGAAAGGACCTCAGGCCGATCAAGCGATTTGTCACCACACATACACCTGAAGGAACCACTACTTTCTCAAATGCCTTGTCTGAGGACGCTCCATTCCAAACCCTGCCAGATAATGTCGACTTTGCCCTCTGCTACGCAACCAACCAGTTCCCCGTCAACCTCAACGACGAGGCAGATATCGGTACATATCAACACTATACCCAAAACCTTCCTGGAATCACTCTGCCGACAGGCACAGTACTTCGCGTCGTGGATATACCTCCTGGAGCGATATCGCCTATGCATCGCACAATCAGCCTGGATTATGGCGTCGTATTGGAAGGGGAGATTGACTTGATCCTAGACTCTGGTGAGAAGCGAGTCATGAAACGGGGCGACATTTCTGTTCAGCGGGGAACCAATCATGCCTGGAAGAATAGGAGCGAGGACTCATGGGCACGAATGCTTTATGTTTTGCAGCCTGCTACAAATCTGAGAGTTGCCGGTCAAGAACTCCACGATAATTCGATGCATACTATTCCTGGTTATGAGGAGGAAGCGGGGAAGAACTAGATAGTATGTGTACACGAGAAAATATTATATGAGTCTTTTCAAGATCCCACGATTGTCGCATAGAAACATCTCATGACATATAGTGATATGCTGTCATCTTGAATTGTATCAGATTAGCTAGCGCAAGCACAGCTCCAAGCGACCTATGCGGGCAGGATAATTTAAGACCATTGACGTGAGAGTCTGTGACAGCCCGCTATTTCTCTCAGATAATGCTAGTGGACTAAGCAATACGAAGGCAGAGGAGACGTAGCGTTCCCAACGCACTTAACGTCCCCCACATCGGCTTCCCCTACACGTCAATTTCGGCTCGGCCCAGTTTGTCCAGAAGCTGCTCAAGGTTCTCGACCAAAGGCGGCACAGCCTCGACGTGCGAGAAATTAGCACTCAAGATGCCGAGAACATAGTTCACAACCGCCTCTCGGTCCATCAGCCGAATGGGAGAACCGCCGTGTTGCGGTGCAGATGGCTGGATGACTGCAACCGAAGGCACCCCTCGGCTGATGAACCTCTGCACGAGTGGAGATTCCGGCCCGTTCAGACAAACCATCTCCTCATTGGTAAGAATGGAGTCATTCTTATTTGCCCCCTTGACCTGCGATACCACTGCATAGGCCCAGAGGGCAAGGTTCGCCTGATATAGCGCAATAGTATAAAAGCCCCGAAGTCGACCAGGCTCGAACGTCTCCGCTGCTCTTATAATTTGGCCCGCGTACCAAATTGCCTTCCGTGACTCAGGGCTGTTGGTCCAGTCTAACAGTACAGACAGAGCGTGCCGAGCATCACTCTGATGTCCCTTGCCCGCAAACAGCTCAACTTCCTCAAAAGGAATGTGTAAGTGCATATACACCAGATGGTATATCATGGTTACCTGACCATTATGCCAGCTTGCCTCATCCCCCATCATGTTAACGCGAAACCGATGCAGTATCTGGAGGATCTCTTGCTGCCGGAGAGTCAACGCTGGGTCCGAGTGTCTCGGCTTGTCTAGCACGGCGATGCTCTGGAGACACTGCCAAACCATTCCCCAGATACCCGAAAGGACTACAAGCTGACAAAACGAAATATCATAGCTGCTGTCGATTTCTGCAGCATTGCGAAAGTAGTCGTACAGTGTGACCCTTGTTTGTTGGCGCTGCTGCCTCAAGTAAATGGTTTTCCATGCTTCTGCATCTTTGGCAAGCCATAGATCACTAGACTCTGGCAGAGGCGTCTTGAGCTCTGAGAAGGATATCAAGGGACATGTCGACATGGCAATACTAACTTGAGTATCCATAACAAAGCAGTGATAAGTAAGTCTGTTGTAATTCTCTTGCTCAACCCAGGCAAGCCACTTGCTCTGCAAAGTTTCGCCTGTGTCGTCTGACAAAGGGGGATCAGCGGGGGTGTAGGTTTTGCTAAATCTTCTACCACGCCGTAGCATCTATCATCGAATTAGCAGGCACTCGTGGCTCGATGCTATAACGAAACACGAGACAAGTTAACTGGGAGGGAGTGACATACTGTGAAAGGCATCTGGCGCTGGCTTTCTGCAATTTCCATCTTCCTCTTGATTCCACTCCACAGACCCATCTCAATGTCCAGAACAAACGCTTGTAGAGCCCACAGCGCTCTAGTCATAGAATTTGCTCGCTCAAACATCACAGGTAACGACAAACGAGCTACTTCGTGCAGCGCAAAGCCAAGAGAATGCAAGATCTTAGAATCCGCGAACATGGTTCCCATGTTGACAATGGTGAGAATAAGCTCTGCGCCCTGTTGGTTTGGCTCGAACGAAGAGCCATGTATCCACGAGTCAATTTGGACACGGTGGTGAGAGAAGAAGCTCTCGATGAGCTTAGACAGGATCTCTGAGTGGGGGAATGCTCTAATGATGGCCAGTTTACTCTCTGGTTTACAGGCGTTCAGGGTTAATAGCAGCAATTGATCTCGAAGACCAACTGAGAGTGGTTTGAACTGCTGGCTGCTTACTTCCAAGCTGCTGTTTAGTTGGATTGCATCCTGGGGACTGTCGCCGAGAACTGATAGGGCCTTTATGTTGGAGTTGAGGTGGTCATTCTGTGATGGCTCCCACATTCCGAGTGCCGATTCCTTATATGCCACATGGCCTAGCACAGCCGGACGAGTATTGTTGGCCGAGATGGACGGTTGAATCTCAGGATTGACGGCCATGGATGCTTTTGGTTCTAGCAGGATTCCGTTGTAGTAAAAGGATGGACTACAAGGCAAGTCCCAAAGATCCATGGCGACATCGTCGAACCGCGTATCACCGTCGACCCGGAAGTCTAAGAGGCCATGAGACGGAAGCGAATTGTAAATATGGTTGATGCTGGTGAGATCAGCTTGATCAATTGGACGGCTTTCCTGTCCCTCCACGGGTGTCATGACTCCTCTTAGAAACTTGGAGAAGTCGTCTTCGGACAAGCTTAGATGACTCGGTTCCAAGACGGGTATCAACAGTTCTTGATCTTGTTGGATTAGCAACCAGCTTGCGACCCGAAAGTCATACGATAATCTCACCTATTGTAGACTGAATGCTAGTACCTGGCGACGTTTTCTCTCCTATTTCTGTGAAGCGGGTATCCCTCTCACAAGGAATTCCCTTTGCGACACAACGTCTGCAGGAGGCATCTTCGTCACACTTGAGCTTGGATCCCGCACAAGCTTTACACGCTTGAGAAACACGGGGCGCTGCATTAGACATGCGCTTGTATCGCTTCACGCCAGACTCTGCACCATTATGCGCAAGCACATGACGTTTGAGAATGTCTCTGATCAAATAATCAGTAGATGCCGACTCGGTGATGGGATTTGTACATACTGGCGCCCAAAGGCTTTGTCGCAAACATGACAGCGGAACGGTTTATCTTGCGCATCTGGAGTGAATGTGAGTAAATTGGAAGACGGAAAGGAGCATTGCAGCTACTGACGAGATCGGATATGGCGGGTCAAGTGGTCCACGCGCCCGAAGGAGCGTTGACAATAGGAGCATTGGAAAGGGTTTGTTTGAGGAGACGATAGGCGTCTCTTTGCCGTTCCCGGAGCGCTCATATCGCTTGTGATTGCTAGATCAAGAGTGGCAAGAGGATCATTGTCACAGTCGATGGTCGTGATGGATGTTGATGGCCTGGCTGGACTGGTCTGTGAGGCATGACCTGCGTCAAAACGCTAGACGAAGGTGAACTGAGGTTAGTGCTGTGGATACTGAGTTGATCGGGATGTGGGCGACGCGGGGAAGAGACGCTAACGTAGTGCACAGATCGTCTTTTCTGGTGGCCTAGGGTGGGCACGACATTGGTCGTATCCTCGAGAGGCATAAAGATGCGACAAAGCTAGAGCTGCCAAAAAAGCAGGCAGTGAGCAGGTATCGTTTGGTGGTAAATCCTTATTTTCTATCGTGACTACACTTCGTTCTCGATCTGGGAACATAGAATTAATGGTGGAATCACTCTGGCGTTGGCTGCTGCAGTTGAGGTCAAGCCGGACTTGCCGAGACACTAATCCGCTGAGAAAAGGAGCTCATCCATGTGATTAATGCTTATGAACTTGTAGTTTCTGGAAGTGCACCTAAATAAATACTACTACTAAATATTATCCTTCATCATACAAGGCTCATGTGCCATTTCTGGACTGCCCGGTAAATATCTACTCACCCACTTCGCGATCAACATTCCAGTGAACAAACTTCTCAATGTAGCCCCAGTTCCACGTAGCATGGCGGATCCTACGCCCCCAGATATAAATAGGCACCCAGCACAAAATAACCGCCCCCGAGATTCCAGCCATGGCGCCAAATGCATTAGCATATCCGCTGATATCAATCCAAGGATTAGTGTAGAAAGAGAGGAGAAATCCGAAAGCAGCTACATATCGTTAGCTTCCTTGATCTGGTCAGGCGGTGGAGGAAGTAGTCTTACACTTGAACGCTAGCTGCGTCACTGCCAACTCTCCTGCAACGGGACGGTAGCTGTCAATTGTATAGACCAAGCTGACGTTGGTAGCCTGAACGATTGCCATGTTCACTTTCAACTCCAGTTAGCATTTTGAACTGCGTGAGACGGTTTAGCGTAGACTTACAAAGACCCAGACCAATGGTAGGGATAATCCAGTGCCAGCTGCGATCGATGCCTACACCATACAGAACCAGGGAGAGCGGCGCGATGACAAGCGATATGAGAATAGCAGGCAATCGCATCTCTGGCTCTCGAATACCACCATTCTTCCGAGTCAGTCGATCCGCCACCTTGTCGCTAAAGTAGCCTCCAAAGAATGCTCCAACACCGGCGCCGATGGGACATGAAATGAAGCATAAGCCGGCTTGCCACGGCTTGAAGCCATAGGTGGCAGAAAAAGCTACAGCAAAGTTGGAACTGATGGCAACGAGGAAGCCGATGGTAACGGACATGACGAGGGTAGCCCAAAGCACTGGTGGAAGCGTGAGGAGAACGACCGGCCGGAAGAATAGCTTGAGTATGGACTCTTTGGTGTGTGTGCCGCTGTACAGAGACAGGTTTTGAAGGAATGTGCGCTTTGGGGGTGGAGTATAAGATGTGTGTCCAGATGTCGAGGCTTCTTCAAACTGTACCTTTTCAATATCCTGATCCTGATCCTGATCCTTGGAGTTGGCATCAATGGGCGTATGTGTTCCTTCTGTAGTTTCCTGGCGGTTGTAGACGGTCTCGGGGAACGTCAAGATGATCAGAATGGTACATACTCCAATCAAAGCCACCGATACCCAGTAGATATACCGCCAGCTTAGATTGATGGTAATGAGTCCAGCCACAATGATTCCAACACCTACGCCAGCGGACAGCGCAGTGGTATATATCCTATTCATGTGATCAGCAAAGGCAATTGGGCATTCAAATATGGTCACTCACGCCATGGCTGCACCTCTCTCGTGCAAGAAGAACAGGTCCGAGATAGTCAAGGGGGCAAGACACTCAGCAACACCCGACGCAAAACCCATGAGGATTCTCGCAGCCAACGCACTGCCGTAAGTAGTTGCACCACCAGCCCACGCAGCGACAGCTGTATACATTGTAAATGACAGGACATAGGTAGGTCGACGGCCGTACTTGGCAACGAAGGGCATCCATATTAAGTTTCCCATGCCCTGGAGAAGAGCAGTGGTGGTGAAGAAGTAGGCAATCTTGGAAACTTTGGCGCTGAAATCGGGACCGGGCGGACCAAAGAAGGATTCGGTCGTGCTGACGATGGCAACCGAAGGACCAGCTGCTAGGAAGTTGCTGAAGAAGATGGCGCAGGAGACGAGTACGGCGATGTAAAAGCGGTATGGCTTGGACCTGTATCGTGCTTAGCATGCTTCACAAGGGTGAGGAGATATGCAAGGTGAGGTAGCTTACCAGTTGAGCGGGTCATTGGGATCATTTGTTGGGGTTGGTATGAGGATTATCTCATTGGTTTCTTCATTGCGGAGGCGCAGACCTCCCAGCATGTCGTGCCGGACACCAGACGTGCCTGTATCGGTCTTGGGAATATTTGTAGACATGATGTTGATGTGCGAGGGAGCAAGATGACAGATGTTTGGTGAACACCAAGTGCTGAAGAATCGCAAGTCTCAGGCAAAAGAGAAAGGATCGACTGGCGAATACCCTTAAAAAGCTCAACGACTGAAAGAGGGCATAACGAACTGTATTTAACTTCAGTTCTGGCCTGCACAACCCAATAGACACTCACGTCGGTGACCCTACACTGAATGTGTCGATGGTTGGTTAGCCCTTGGAAAGGGGGGACAAAAATCTGCTAGCGACGCGCTCTAACGCGGATGAGGGGCGGCTCCACCCAACAGTAGCGTGTCTTCCCCACGGGGTTTGATGCACTGAGACTGAGATAAACAATGTAGATATCAAGACTTTCTTTCCGATGCTCCCCAGAAAGCCCCACAAAGTGCAAGGGTATGCGACTGTGTTCGGTTGCAGAATCTCCTTGTGTTGTCGTCTAAACCGGCTAGAGGGCGGGATAGTGACAACCCCCTGCCAGGTTAACTAGAAGTGGTTTGGCGGCGACCACAAACCGATCCGATGTGGTCCTGACCCCTCAATCATCTTCGGCCCCTCCTGTAATTGTCGATATGAGAATGCAGTGCATGGGAGCCATGCATCGGGACCATCATGACTCTGCCCGAAAGGCCGAGGTAAAGGACGAAAGGACCCTGGTGTGTCGTCCGGTGCAGTACATTTAGAAAAGACGCAAGCCATCGTTCTGCAGGCATGATAGACTGTTGAGACTCAGCCAAAAGCCGGAGAAAGAGTTCGGCTCCAGCAATTCTTAACTGTGTCTAACCGTCTAGTACAATCTTCCTAGTCATTGTGAGAAGAAGCGAGGACATAATGGCGTCTAACGGAGTCTCTCATGCAGTCACCAATGGCCACTCTGCCGCTGCCAAGTCCAATGGACTCAACATCGTCATCATTGGGGCTGGTATAGGCGGTCTCACGGCAGCCATCTTCCTCCGCAGGCAGGGTCACAGAGTCACCTTGCTGGAGCAATCTCGCTTTGCCAATGAGGTCGGAGCGGCGATGCACCTGGCACCCAACGCCAATGGAATCCTCCGCCGACTAGGTATCCTCGCAGAGACCATAGGCGCGAATGTTTTTGAACGGGTATGTAGCTCCAAACTCGATGTGCTTCTCGATCTCGGACATTAAGAGACTTATGATGTGACTGCAGATTTTAGAGTTCAACGCGTCGAATGAAGTTGTCCGCGATGCTGAGCTCGCGGAAGCACACAAGATCTGGCAGCATCCATGGCACTTGGTCCATCGCGTACGGTTACATCAGGAGCTCAAGCGACTTGCAACATCACCAGAAGGACCTGGCACACCCGCGGTGCTCAAAACGTCCAGTCGCGCGGTGGATGTAGACACAGACACAGCTACCGTCTTCTTGCAAGATGGCAGCCAAGTTCAGGGCGACTTGGTCGTTGGTGCTGATGGAGTTCATGTAAGTAACGATACCCTCGGTCCTCGATGCTGCAACATCTCTCCGAGCTCAATGCTGACAAGAATATTTGCATAATAGTCTCGCTCCCGACATAAAGTAGTGGGAAAAGAATGGAAAGCGTACAGTTCAGGCAAGAGTGCTTTCAGGTTCCTCGTCCCCCGTCAAGCTGCTCTCGACGACCCAGAAACCGCCCATTTCGCACAGCACAACGGCCAACTGATCATCTGGTATGCCGCCGACAGACGTATTGTGATGTATCCATGCGATGACAACAAGACGCTCAACTTTGTCTGCATTCATCCGCGAGAAGAGAGCGACCCCGGAAGTAAAGAAGGTATGTTCTGGCTGGACTCTTGAACTGGCACAAGTCGCTGACAAATGCTGGCTAGATTGGAACAACGAAACGAGCATGTCGGTGTTATTGAGTGTATACAAGGATTTCGATCCTGCCTTGTTGAAGCTCCTCAGCAAAGCCAGCCCAGACTCCCTCAAGGCATGGGAGCTGCTGGATATGGATGTTCTCCCAACGTGGACCGACAAGAGACTCACTCTTCTTGGCGATGCTGCTCATCCCTTTCTCCCTCGTGAGTATATCATCAACACCAAACCCCATGATGTGTACCTTTGGAACAGGGAGTATTAACCAAGTTCTTTCAGACCAGGGCCAGGGTGCGGGCGTTGCCATCGAAGACGCTGCCTCACTTGCAGTTGTTCTACCACTCGGTACCTCCCCAGAGGAGGTCCCTGAGCGACTCCACCTTTACCAGGAATTTCGGTACGACCGGGCGAACCGGATCCAAGAGTTCTCCCGCCAGGCAGGAAAGGATAAACCGGATAAGGACTTTGACAGTCAGTAAACCTTCAACACACATCCTGCCATCGCACGGCTAACAATCTTTTCTGCTTAGTGATGGCGTATACCAACTTCAACCTGGGCCATGATGAATGGGACAATTCTACCAATCGTTTCCGGAAATGGGACTGGGCTCGGAAGCCTCATCTCTACTGGAGAATGCCCGTCTCGTTCGGGCCCTTCCCCGGTCCACGCCAGACCTTCACAGGCGAAGCGAGGAATGCTACCGCCTCGACATTCACAACAGCCTCGATTAAGTTTAAGACCTCCCGAACCCTCTTACAGAATCTCTTCCCCTCTACTTCTTTTCGATTCAAGAGTCCTGGAACAGTCGCATATGCTAGCTTCTCACAGACCACGCTCAACAAAATGGAGTGGCTGGGCGGCTCTGGGTATAGACACATTGGGCTGTACATTCACGGCGTGCAGTACGTACAGAAAGACGGTACCGTTCGTGATGGCACATTCTTGCCTATCTTGTGGGAGAGCCTCACAGATCCGATTGTCAGTGGTCGCGAAGAGCTCGGAATGCCAAAGCTGTATTGCTCCATCGACGTTTGGAGAAGAGCAAACAGTTACAGAATCCAGACAGGCTGGCAAGGCGTCAACTTTGGCTCATTCACTCTAGAAGGTCTTCAAGAGATAGATAGTGGCAGCTCCAAGGGGACGATCGGAGGCGAGGATGACGAGGGAATCTTTGCCTACAAGTACATCCCCAAGGTTGGAGATCGCGGTAAAGCTGATGTGGAGCATGCAACCTTTGTGCCTCACGCAGAAGAGTCCAAAGTCGTTCCTAGTAAGGTGCTGAAGGTCTTTACTGCTGAGAAAGCAAACTTTGAGTTTGATCCTCATGATTGGGAGGCCTTGCCAACGCTCCATCACGTTGTCTCGAGGTTGGCAGAAGTGCCTGTTTATGAGATCTTGGGTGGAAAAGTTGTCGAGGGTGTTGGCGTTCCAGATGTGTCCAGTGCTCGAAGGATAGATTGAGTAGCTCTGAGTATAGAAATGTCATAATTTAGTGGTATCGAAATAATGCGTCAACCTCAGTTTCTCACCATCGCTGACAATGACTTTGAGATAGTGCAATATCATCCTGAAGTATCTTGGTACTCTATGCACTAATTTAAGAGATCCTTTTTATGTACACAGTCTTTGTTTGACATTTATGGTTGGTTCCTACCTCGCTATGACCAGGACTTGAAACTAAAATGTTGCGATAATTGGTAGTAGTAACTAATCGATATGAAGTCCTCCGTTCACATGCAAATGCACACCATTGACCCAGCTTGCCCGCTCATCACATAAAAACCCCACAGCAAACGCAATCTCTTCCGGTGTACCCATCCGTTTTCCTGCAGGCGTAGCATCGATCGTAGGCTGCAAGATCCGCATAGCTTCGTCGCCAGCAGCCAGAAAGCCCTTGGTCTTGGTAGGACCTGGAGACACGGCATTTACCGTGCAACCGTACTTGGGAGGAAGCTCCTTCGCCCAGCATTTAGTAAATGAATCCACCATGCCCTTGGTTCCAGCATAGATGGTTTGCAAGGGCGGAGACCCTCGTGAGCTGGCCGAACAGATGTTGACTATTCGTCCACTTCCTCGCGTCAAGTGCGGAAGGCTGCTCTGTGTCAAAAGAAAAGTGCTGCGCCCATTGACATTGACCAACAGATCCCAGTCATCCAAGGTCTGTTCCTCAAAGGGTTTATTGACTGCTAGCGCCACGTTATTGACAACTATGTCTAGTCGGCCAAATTCTTGAATAGTTGCTTCGACCAGCGTCTTGGGGCCTTGAGTTGTACCCATGTCGGCGCAAACAGCGATGGATCTGCTTGGTAGAGACGCTGCCTTGTTGTTGGCATTGTCTGCTAGAGAAGGGAATGGGTAGTTGATGGCGACAGATGCTCCGCGGGACGCAAGCTCATGGGCAATGGCGAAACCTATGCCACTGTCGCTACCTGAGACAATGGCTACTTTGCCGGCAAGGGGCTCTGGTGTCGACATGGTCGGCTTGTGGTATGATCTGAAGCAATGAATCCAAGAGTTGGGGCTGGAAAGACTGGGCAATTTACTGATGGCTGGCTCGCTCAGTTGCTTCGTCCCCTGGACATTGAGTTTTAGTTAAGTAATTACAGCTACCCCGCTACTGTTTTGAGCACTCCGATCGGCTGAGGGGGGATTCGGCCAAGCTAAGAACGATCTCACCTCCTCTCGGTATGTGGTCCCACCAACGTTAGATCGAAAGCATGACCGAGCCCCCCCACAGCTAGCCGATCACATTCAGATGGAGCGGTCTCGACTCTGCAAGCATTTGGATCTTACCCCCAAGTTGCTTCCGATCGTATAAGGCGCGCAAGAAAGTCGGACATCTGTACAGTAGATCCCATCCATACTGACAAGACTACAATCAGCCGAATCAACAACCATGACGCAAATTGATGCTCTTGCGCAGGCAAAATCTCAACTGCCTCCTTCGTTTCCTATTATCTGGCGAGGAGATGTGAGTTGGGAAAGGGCTAGAGTGGGCCGCGTGTTCAACCACCGCTGCCCATCCAGTCAGCCTCTTGCCGTTGTCGAAGCTACCAGGGAGGATCACATTGTAGAGGCTGTTCGGCTCGCACGCACTCTGGGTGCCCGGGTCTCAGTGCGATCTGGTGGTCACAGTTGGGCAGCGTGGAGTGTGAGAGAGGGTGCCATTCTTATTGACCTGGGCAAGTACCATGAGTTTCTCCTAGACGACAGCACGGGGGTGTTGCAAGCATCACCTAGCATGACTGGGAGGATGGTCAACAAGCTTCTGGGCTTACGGGGCCGCATGTTCCCCGGTGGCCATTGCCCAGAGGTTGCTCTTGGTGGCTTCCTTCTGCAGGGAGGTATGGGATGGAATTGCAAGGTAACATGACTGAGAAAAGTATAACTGCATTCAAACTAACAGTGCATTTCAAGAACTGGGGCTTTGCTTGCGAGAAGTTGGTGGCTCTTGACGTGGTGACGGCCGATGGGGAGAAGCGACACTGTGATAAAACAACCAATGCGGATTTATACTGGGCGGCACGTGGATCTGGCCCAGGTAAGTCAATTGGCCACTGATAGAAACTAAAATATTTCTCATGCTTGTCTCCCTCATGATGCAGGATTCCCGGCCATCGTTACGAGATTCTATCTCCAAACAATCCCTGCCTTCACTCACATGCGGACATCGGTCTACATATACGAGAAGAAAGATTACGAAGCGGCCTTCTCTTGGGTACTAAAGGTTCGTTTGGAGCTTGGCCCTCCGACTTGGTGATCACACCCCTAACGTAATCTATAGCTTGCTCCAACTTTCGACGAGGGTACTGAGATTGTTGCAGTTGGAAGGCATATGCCAGGCCGGGATGGAGAGCATATACTGATATCTTTCGTCACGTTTAAAAATAGTGACGAAGAGGCTCGGTCCGCACTACAGCCAGCTCAAGACTCAGCACCACCAGGACACGTTTTTTCGTGGTTTTGCGAGCCAACCTCCATGGCGGAGCAGTACGATGATCAGCATTCTGCCAACCCTGAAGGTCACCGATACGCAGTTGACAACTCTTATATCCGAAATGATGTCGACGTTGTTTCTGTCCTAAAGGAGTCCTTCACATCACTCCCTACAAAGAAGTCTTTTACTCTCTGGTACGCCATGGCTCCCGGCTCTCGACGGAGTACCGAGAATGGCACGCTCGAAGATATGGCACTCTCGATGCAGACTGATCATTATTTCGCTGCCTATGTCATCTGGGAAGACCAGGCAGAGGACCCGAAATGCCAATCTTGGCTTACCCATATCTTTGAGAAGATCAACCGGGACTCGGAAGGTTCTTATCTTGGAGATGCCGACTTTCAAAAGCGCTCGACTGCATTCTGGGGACGGGACCAAGGCAAGAGACTTATGGATATCAGGAGAAAATGGGACCCGCAAGGTGTAGTAGCTGGCTATCTCAATAAAGGAGACCAAAATGGGGTGGAAGGGTTGGAAAATGTACATAAATTATGATGTAGGTAACACCCGCGATGTAAGCATCAACCTATCATAGCAGCCAAGATTACCTTACCAGATCCTTGCCTTGGATGGCTCTGAACCTCTTTCATACTACTGAGACGAATAGTTCATCGGCTTTTACTGGCCGCTCTAACTTATGTTGCGATCGGGAAGCCCAAGCTATGAGAGCTTATAGATAGACAGAATGATTGAGAACATTGCTGCAGCGTTTAAACATCTAGACTAATTCGATATCCCAGCATACCATACATATATAAAAGCTGTTCGACAAAGCATTCTCTCAACATAAACTCAAGCTAATGTCATGCTTAGTCATTATGTAGGACACGCCTCTTGGACCGAAGGCTTGAGGGTCAGGATCGCTCCAAAGCAGCTCAACTATCTTTGCCCCCATCTTTACTGCACCAGGTGTACGGGAAGCTCTGGCCAAAAATCCAGCACGGAACACGTGGATGTGCTCCTGACGTCTGGCGACTGAGGCCATGATAGTGCCCGGCCAGAGGAGCATTCGACGATATGATGACTCGCTAACAAACAACGAATAAAATGCTGACATTGTCTGCTCGACTCGACTATCGATTCCGGCGGCGAGATTCGGGTCCGCAAGCATGTCCGGGTGGAATGCTGACTGTAGATATACGATGAGACCGTTCTGATATATCATCACAGCTGCAGCTTGTTCTTCTCGTGAACAAAGGCTATTCGTGTCTTCTTCGAATGCATTGTAGCCTTCCAGTCGCATCAAAAGTGAATCATACTGTTCTTGAAACGCGGTAGTGGCTGTAATTCCTCTCTTCTCCTCTTCCCGGCGAGCTTCGACAAGTTGAGATATCTCCGGGACCATCTCCCACAGACCTTGCCCAAATCCGAGGAGAAATCCCCTGGATTTGTACCCCCTCAGTATATCCAATGAATAGACTGATGGGTCAATTTCCACGACCTCGTCAGATAAAAAGCCGCGAGGCGTGATGGTGATTTTGATTGCATGGTAAGCATAAAGCTCCAGTATAAATCCTTTTAAGTGTTTCAATTCACTAGATGGCGCTGGCTCAGATGTGAGGAGGTTGATGTACTGTCGACAAGCTTTGAGGTGATGGTACATGGAGCCGCGAGAATGACCTTGAACATGCTTGTAGGTGTCAGCAACGTGTCTCATGACATACTTACGTGGAGGGGCCTTACATCGTAGACGCAGAGGAGCAACAAAATCAGCAGGATACGGATTGGGGTAGGTGGCCCCGTCTGTTCATCCGGGAGGATGATCTGACCCGTTTCATAAGACAAAAGCTTCTGCAATCCTGCTAGTACAGTAGCATAATGACCACGAGTCGCCACTTCCAAAGCTCGAGCTCTCTGGACAGTAGACGTCGTATCATTGACTGTCAGATGGGCTCCTCCAATAGCTAGGATACAATCAAGAACCAGTGTATCAGTTGCAGCCAAAGGGAGAAGATAATCAATGAATGGGTTTCCATCCAGGCAGGGTCCCCGCGTCAGCATCTCAGCTGTAACATCCAGGTACTGCTGATAAAGCGGACGCGAATTCTGGCTTAGATGAGCTAGGTTGCCGTAGGTCGGAGCGGCCCGAGGAGAGGATGAAGGGGACGTATACTGCAAAGCTGCTGAGTCCGTTGAGGGGCCAGAGACTCCGAGTGACTCATCAGCTCTACCGTCATCTGGAATAGCTCTTTCAAAAATGCTCTCTTGAGTGGGCCAAACACATTCTTGACCGGTTCGGGTGCATGATGAGCAGACTGGCTTGACTTCATCGCACTTCTTGCGTTTAGTGCGACACGTAAGACATCCGTTCTTTGATCGCGGGTGGTTACGGCGCCATTTCGTCGGGAAAGGGGCGCCACGGTATGGGGCAGTAGAATCTTCTTGGCTTGCCATTGAGAAATGAAATGAGAAGAATTGTTGATACTGTGATGCGATGGTGTAATGTAGTTGTCGTCAGTGGGCTATAAGTACATGGGACCGGGAAGAGGCAGCCTGTCCATCTTGGCTCCTTTGTTCCTAAGGTCGTCATAGGGATAGGGCTGAGAAGAATAAGCCACGACCAACTGCCGCTGTCATGACGATAAACTTCGAATGGACAGGGATTTGATCGAATGGCTAACCTAATTGAATCACTTACCAAAACGGAAACGTCGATTCTGCCTTGCAGGGATTGTGATCCTTTGGTTGTACTAGGGTTTTTAGAAGGAGACTGGCCAGACTGGAGCGAGAATAATAGATTGGCATTGCAAATGCATCAAGTAATTGGAATACGACTCTTTCATTGGCTTTCAATCGGATGACGGTGCGAAATATAGAAGCGCTCGCGTGACTTTATTCCTGTGTTTGAATGAGCCATTTGTCTAGACAGCGCAGCAGGTCCTCTACCTATACTATGACTGACATTGGTCAGGTTGTAGCCAGCAACTTTAGCAGCCCCGCTTCCTCCAAATCCTCTAGTTCAAGACTAAGGAACTCACCCTATAGTGCTTAATGCTACTTATATATTAATGTTCCAACGCCAGGCTTCTGGCGTTTATCTATTTAATTATTGCATTAGATAGCTCTCAAAACTCTTTTTCATTATCGTACCTAGTAATTCCTTGCTGTAAAGAAATTTCCTTTCTTTACAGATACTTCTTTTACCCCTTGACGCTATGCCGCTCTCTCCTCGTCCGTGCCACTGTCACCTCAGGAAATCTGGCAACAAGCGCTGGTGGAGAGTGGATCAATCAGCGAACCTCTATTGTCTTATAGACACGACGGCTGAAAACTCAAGGCTTGTCAACTACATTTTCCATTCGCTATTATGTCTAAGCGTCTATGATTCTATGCGGAATGACTTTTTAATCGCGGCGCTAAGGCGCTGAACAGCCGCACACATTTCCTCCTCAGCCGCGCTCGCAAACGTCACGCGTAGAAATAACTCATTCAGTTCCTTGTGCGCCTCGGCTCTGAACCACGAGCCCCGAGCAAAAAGGACTCCCTGCTTGATACTGTGCTGGAAGATCTCCTCCTCGATATTGCTCAGGCTGCGATGTCGGTAGTCTGGATGTTTAGTATGATCCAGTTTCAGCCATAGCTATTACACAAAGTCAGAACACAAGAAAGAGTATCAACGAGGCAACTCACAAACATGCCCGCAGCCGGAGGCGTCCACGATACGATTTCAGTGGGTAGGTAATCTTCGCAAGCTGCGAGTAAGGCATTGCGTCTTCTGGTGTAGTTCGTCTTCAGGTCAATAAGCCACTTGATATAACCCTCATGGCCCCACGTCTCATCCACCAGTTTCCAGACGATCAGCTGCGATATACCGCTGGGTCCCTGATTTGCCACTTCAGCGTGACAGAGATACTTCTGTATGACCTCTTTGCTAGCCGTTATCCATCCCATTCTCGAGCCAGGGACCAAGACCTTGGAGAATGAGTCCATTCGAAGAACCCTGCCATCAACGTCCATACTGAGGTACGATGGGACAAGACTAGTCAAGAAGTCATCAACAGTCTCATTATCTGCGACGTTGGTCCCCCGTCCCGTATAGGGTTTCATTTGGATGAAATAGTAGGGCTCGTCTTCGATGATGAGAATGTTGTGCTTTTGGCAGACACTGTAGATTTCACGTCGTCGCTCGAAGCTCTGCGTCGCACCAGTGGGATTCTGCCCTGATGGTACAGTATAAAGAAGATGCGGCTTCCGAGCGCCTCGAGCCTCTTCATCCCAGGTTTCCAGAATGTGGTCCATGTGACTAGGTAGTAGACCCTCCTCGTCCATCTTGACTCCAAAGGCCTTTATACCCTGTGGAACGAAAGTCTCCATCGCCGTTGCAAATGTGTACTCCTCTGTGAGGATAGAATCATTCCTGAACCGGTCGCAGAGCATACGAACTGTCTGCTCCAGAGCCCCCGTACTGCCGACGGTCAGACATACAGCCCAATCTGCATAAGGCGGGTTATAGACAAGATCAACGTGCTCTGTCACCCAGCGCATCATCTGTGGGGATCCAGTTGCCTGACCGTAGTTAAACGCAATGGATATGTCGTAGTCCGAGGTGCCGCTCGCGGTATCGTATTTGCCAATGCGAGCTATCTGGGCGGTGCTACCATGCGAGTCCAGTAGAATCTGCTTCTGAGAGAGGCTGGGTATACGCATGGCGATCTCAGAGATGGGAAAGTATTCGCTAGAAGGAAACCCGCCCCCAAGGGAGATGAGGCCGGGTGTGTTGACGTACCCAGCCGCTTGTTTGAGAATACAAGGCGGACGGTTGCTCTCACTACTGAAGTGTGCTCGAAGCTGTCAATATTCGGTCTCAAGGCAAGGATCGGGATAACATACTGTCCCATCTTCGGGCTAAAGGCTTTTCAGTAGACTATATCCTGTGAAT
This sequence comes from Fusarium verticillioides 7600, assembly GCF_000149555.1. Taxonomy (NCBI): domain Eukaryota; kingdom Fungi; phylum Ascomycota; class Sordariomycetes; order Hypocreales; family Nectriaceae; genus Fusarium; species Fusarium verticillioides. The sequence goes on along the minus strand of NC_031676.1, from coordinate 4,538,032 downwards.
CCCATCGCAACCCAGACTAACCGACGATACTTACAGGTAATTTGAACATGTCACTGTCGGACATGGCTGCAGTCCCAGGCCGTATCTTGGTAGCCGTAGCTCGCCTTTCACGCATGAGTCCAATCTTGACATGACTCCCTCTAGGGGAGTCTAGCGTCGTGGCTGTTGAGTGGCCCATATCGTATAGTCATATGGTTTAAGAGACACAGACTGCATCTTGAAGTCAGTTTAAGTAATCATCGTAAAAAGACTTCAAAGAATTGAGTTACTGGCTTATCTGCGGTCTCGGTGCTTGTCATGGGCTGGTGGAATGTCGGCTCGTGCGATTGGCGCCCTACGGCGCTGCGTTGTGGAGCAATAATGCGCCTGACTAGTTTAGCTTGCATGACGAGATGTGGAGCTTAGTCCAGAACACTACCTTGGTCCAGATGATGGAGCAAAGCCTTCAGTTTGATTCACGATAAGGATATTAAATGGTGTAGTGATTATATGGTATTTTGGATAGCGACCTAAACAGTTTCAAAACATAACATGCTACTCCTTGGATAAATGCTGTCTTCGAAAAGTGGCGATCCACTGCTCGTTATCAGCTATAGTCTGCTCCCAATTATCATCACTCCCATACACCAGCCTTCTCGCCTCGCCCTGAAACATCTCATCAGTCGGAAAGACACCACTCGCAAACGACTGCTGAGCGAAACGGCCCAGATGCCACGCCAGAAACTTGGTATACGAGTCGGGCGTCAACTCAAACCCAGGATCGACCTGCTCCTGCTCCGGATCCGGAACAACCTTGCCATTTCTCTCCTCTATCTGAGCAAAATGATCCGGCACAGTTGGATCCGTGGCGGAGAAAGGAACCATGGTTAAGGCCTCGTTGGCAAGCAGGTATGGCGGAAGGGCGTTCCGGACCTGCGCTGCGATCGAAGGCTCAAAGTTGTGATCACCCTTCCATTCTGCCATTGTTTTGCCCTGACGAAAGTGCTGTGCGAGGTGGTCTGCGCGGTCTTGCCACGATTGTAAGCGTAGATCGCAGAATCCGCAGCGGGAGGAGATCGGAGGTGGCGGCGTTCTCCAGTCGTCCAAGATAGGCAACGTCTCTAGTTGGTGGAATCCGCGGAGGTGCTGAATGAGATTATCCTTGCGCCTGAAAATGTGAGGCTGTTGGCCATTGTGGCATGCGATGTGGTTATGAGAGTTGAGGTGATGCTCAGTAGGGTCAAGAATGTTGCAGTATGCACACGTACTCCTCCCAGTCGCCGACGATACCACTGCACCACCAAACGGTGCACAGATCCACTGGTCGCAGTCAAGATGCAGTGTCTTCTCATGTCTTGTCCAGTCATGCTTCTTAACAAAAGAATCGCAACAAAATGTGCAGTGGAAGATCCGAGGTTTCTTATTAGCACCAGCGACGTTGCTCCTCCTCTTTGCTACGCGTCTCCGGTTTCGATTTTGGAACGAACGAGATGACTGCGTAGAAGAAACGATCGAACCTGAAGACTGGCTTTGCCAGCTAGATACGCTTGGACTAGATGATGGTACTCTGGTGAGAGGAGCCTGCATGCTATGGCTCAATGTGTTTTCTTGCAGCGCGTCATAAATGGCTGACCAGGATGCGGATTCGGTTCCAGGAGGGCTGTTTCTCCATCTCTGCAGAGGGTCAGAGACTTGCTCATTCGCATCATATACAGGAATCTGAATGCTTCGTCCACCGTTCTGGGGATTTCGGAGCTCGTAGCGGCTTCTGCGACGTGGAAGAGTTGAGTTAATGTTCATGGGAATGGCTGGTATATTCGCTGATGCATCCATCGGGCAGAGTTCCCGATCGGTCAACCAAGAGGTACTGAAATTCTGCCCCAGACCGTGAGAAGGAAAGACATGGTTATGATTTTGCATCTGTTGATGGCTTAATGATCGTAGATTTGAAGTACACATGTCATCCACCTCGAAATTGTCGATAGGCAGGTCAAGGCAGCCAAATGTGGGGTCTACAAACGGTGTCCGATCGAAGCAAAATCCAGAACCGCCATCCAGAACAGGCAGTAAGTCGTCCGAGAGATTCTCATGCGTCTGAATGGGCAGCTGGGATCCTCCATGCCAGTGCATTTCACCGTCTTGAGCTAGTTCCATTTCGGCGCCAAGTTGAAGAGATGTCCAGTCTCCAGGGTCAGAGTTGCATATTGGGGTTGGCTGCGAGTGCTTCTGGCAAAGTTCTTGTTGGGATGCCATGTCCTCTCTGGAGCAGTGTGTGCGCATATGGAAGGGGAAAATCAGAACCCGGGACTTCGAAAACACTGAGAGCAAGGAACGAACGCAGTGGGGGTTGTTTCATCCGATTGTGGAGATTGACTATCCACGCTAGTTTGACGATGCCCTGAATAGTGATAGTGTGAAATCAGCTGCAGCTCAGACTAGATGATAAGCTCTAGATGATAAGCTGAGAGAGCTGGAATCTTTTCGTCTACCTCAATCGCCGACTTTAATAGCTACCGCCTTTTTCAGTACCCTCTATTCCTCTAGCAATATTGACCTCCTGCGTCATGATAAATTGCAATGATGTAAAGTCTGTTGCCACATGGATCATGTCGAATCCAGCCTCGGCATATTGCCTCGCTTGTGTGCCGGATGTACTGTAGATTCCACATTTCTTGCCAAATTTGTGGCTAACCTCGAGCACACGCCCAACCGCCTCTCTCAGTTCTGCCTTGACGACGCTTTGGATGATAGGATGTCCAATGTTATTGCCTGTATTTCAAGAATCAATACTGAGCTCGGCAGTACTTACAGTGCTCATAACGTACCTAAGTCGAATGGTCCCACGAATAAGACATCGACGCCATCGATACCTGCGATTTCCTCCAAGTTATCGAGGGCCTCCTGGGTTTCGATCTGGACTATAGTAAGAAGACTGCTGTTTGCCTGCTGAAGATACTCCGTCATCGTCGGCATGGGGCTGAAGCGCTCCATTGCGTAAGGAGAGCCAAATCCACGTGTGCCCTGAGGAGGGAACTTGGCCGCTTTGACGATTTCTCTGGCTTCCTGCGCGGTGCGAAGCAAAGGTACCAGGATCTCAAGCGACTAGTTAGTAACCGGTCAATACACGTGCCACTGACACTCACTCCATGCGCGCCCGAGTCTAAAGCTCCTTTTGTTTGTGAGCAGGTTGTTACATGTCGCTCAAGGTTTGGTTATCTTACTCTTGATCATCCATGACTCCATACCGGGAATTCTTACTATAGGGGACGCACCAGCTGCAGCAACAGCAGGGACTGCGTCATGCATAGCGCTGTCTAATTCCACAGTTTCAGTTTTCGGGGAGTAATTGCTAGACATGAACCGGAACTCACCATCGATGTTGCCGTGCTCGCAATCGATCACCACCCAGTCGACGCCTGGCACGCGAGCGAGGGCACGAGACACATTCGCGCCAGACACCATCTGCCAGAGTCCCATGCTCGGCCCATCAGCTTGCTGGAGTGCCTTTCTTAAGAAGTTTCCTTGTTCCATGATAGCGATTGAGCAGGAAAGAGCGATATGTGAGTAGAATATTCTGTATGATTAGGGGTTGGTTGGTTTTACTGATTAGACATGGCGGGGTATGACTTGGCTATAGCCTCGGTACCCCGACAAGAAGTATCCGGTCCCAAAGTCTAACTTATGATCAGCAATTAGCCAGGGAGTAGGTCGGCACTTCAGTTCATTATTCATTATTGGTTCCTATACCCTGGTAAGTGTCCCATTATTATTTGGTCTGAAAGAGAGACCTTTGCAAGCGCTGTAGGGCGTAAAATTTAGTAAGGCGCACGGCGCAAGCGCTAGATGAAATGGGCATAACGTGGGGAGGGGGCTTATCTGTCATGAAAAAGAAGCTGAGAGCTAGGTGTGTTAATTAAAGGTAGTGTCATGCAGAGCGAGAAACAGAAAATTACTAACTACTTGTCAAAAGAGTAACCATACCTCACTTAATTAGCGGGATACTTTATATAAAATAAAACAGTTAACTAAGCCACAGGGAATATTTGATCCAATTGTGTGGGCTCGTTGTTAAAGGTCTTGTATGCAGACGTATATGAGTGCCAATGTATAATATCTTAGAAAAGGGAAAGGCTGAGGATATAGAAAACACGGAGCATCGACGTATATATCACACCAGGCTTTCATGGCCATTGCAATGCCTATAGTACTGAAATCGAGGAAGATCCTACCAGGAGGCTCTGTTCCGGCGATGCCGTTGTCTATATCGCTAGTACAGATAGCCCTGACTTTATTCAGCTCAGGTATCATAGAGATAGCTATGGCAGCTATAAAGATAGCTTCTTATGTAATTTACTAATTCTAACCGGGCTGGTGCCACCCAACCCATTACAGCATCTTTCACAACTGGCGCGAACAATGTCAAATCAACACCTTGATAGAATCCAAAGCTGCCCCCCCTAGCAATCAGAACAGTCATTGTGTACTCGTGGCCTAGATGATGCGGACGTTGTAGGACGCCAAGCCCAATTTCCGAGAAGTAAGATGTAGAAGAAAGTTCCTTAAGGTGGTGACTCTTACGAATCGCACAGACTTGCTGTGTATACAACATCGCAGCCTGGTTGGTTTGTAGTTACGAGCCTCACGTCAGCCGCGGAGCTCGGCACTTGTGGTTTGGTCATGACGGGCCGTCGCTTGGCTGAAAAGCAATTGACCAGGGCCACACGGGCTAGGGCGAGCGGGTTCCTAGCTGATTGCTTAACGTCAGATGCCATATATGACGTTTATTGTCTCGAAGAAAATGCCCGAGTGCAGTCCCCGATGACAACACGGCTCATATGTGGATCCCGCTGACAAGTGTCTTGAGTGTGTGTTGATCCCGCTGAGAGATCGACAGTCCGCCTTGACACTCTATGCACCTCCGCTCACAGATATACCGCCTGTTTAGTATGCCCAAAGACAAGAGTGCTAATTCTAATAACAACCTGCATTAAAATTTAAGGAGATAGCGTTTAGGTGTAAAGTTTGACTTTAACATAAGCTATCTTCAATGCTTATTATATATTATTACAGTTACGGCCTATAAGTAAGTGCTTTCACTAGTCAATTATACTTGCTGTTTGTTCAAGTTATTAATTTAAATTATCAGGCATATTTGCCCCCTCTTCTTTACAGTATATCTAGAACTCCATAGTGACTCTCTCTAGAACAATAGCCCCATTAGAGCCGTAACTAGTGAAAAGCAATTCGGATAGCATCCCCGCTGACACCAGGAGTAAATGGTCAAGGCGAGAGCCTTGTCTCAGCCCTGGTCAGAGTAGGGTGTATCTACTACTTGGAACACGATCCGACATATTTCATTACGTTAAATATTACATTTCATACATCTTTCACGTCAACAGAGTTGCTTGGGGTAAGTAAACGTTGATTTATCATCAGTCGATCAGAACAGGGTCAAACGCCCGATATGGCATCTTTCGGCCGCTCCGGCTTCTCAGCAATGTATATTGTATATTTTCACTTCACCAGGAGTAAAATAACTTTAGGATTTGAAAGATAAAAGGCCCTACATTCCCGCCATTCCCTCCCAGTCTCTTCAACACACTTCATCACACTTTGCACTCAGATTCCTTTTACACAATCAACAATTGACTTCAGTCTTCTTCAATTTCTCAGAATTTCATCATGATGTTCAAAAGCACCCTTCTTGCCCTTGCTGTCACTGCTGGCTTGTCAGATGCTCTAGGCATCAACTGTCGAGGCAGTGGCCTTTGCAGTGGCAACAAAGGTGCTCTCGGCCAGCTCATTGCCCAGGTCAGGGCCATCGACCCGAACAAGACCTTCAGAAATGGCGAGCATGTCAGCTGCGTTGACATCAACAACATTGGCAACCACCCAGCCATTTGCGCGTTCTATCAGAACATTGGAGACCGCACCTTTTCGCTTGCCCAGACCCAGACGTTCCTTCAGCAGATCGTCGACCATGGCTGCAAGCTTTGCGGTAGCGTCCCAACTGACCCGGGCAACAACGTTGCTAATGGCCAGCTGACTGTCAACGTCGTCATCAATCCTACCAGCCGCGACACACGTCAAAGCCCGGCTGTCTACAAGAAACGCAGCGACAAGACAAGCCCTACCGAACGCGATGCCCCTGAAATCCCTGCAGCCTATGAGAAGCGCGGAGACAACCTCCTTGTCAGACGCCTGGGTATCAACTGCCGTGGCAGCTCCACTTGTGGAGTTGGAGGCATCGGACATACACCCAACGGAGATCTGAAGGACGTTCGTGATGCTGTTGCTGCTGGCGAGGAGGGCAACTTTGGTAACGGTGACCATATCGCTTGTATTCCATTTGCATTTGGAAACCTGTGTGCTTTCTACCAGAACATTGGCAGCCGGACTTTTACCAAGGAACAGTCTGTCACATTCCTCGACCAGCTTAGGCAGCATGGATGTTCCAAGTGCGGCAGCATTCCTGTCGATCCTGGTAACGACGTCAAGAACGGACAACTTACCGTTAACTATGTCGCATAAGCGGCTATTAATAGCCAAGTCTTGTCACGGCTAGGCCTGCTCTAAATTGCTTGACTTCAGACATTATGCAGTGCCTACATCCATTAGTATGGAGAGCTGGAGATGGAGGGGGAGGAAGGTGTCAGTGGATAGCAGAGAAAACCATATAGTAAAGTAGCGTATTGGACGACAACTATTCCGGGGTGTTTGTGGTGTTGAGCTAACCTTTCTTGGCCGAGGGATTGGAGCTTTATACGCCTCCAAGGCCGGCCAAGGAGTCATCATTTAAGTTCTTATCATATCAGCTTTATGCTGTAGCCATTGGTCAGTCATCGTGGTATCGATGTCTAAGTTGTGGGCTAGAAGTGTTATTTGCAGTTGAGGCTTGTGGCTGAGAGCTTATTCCAGCAGAGAGTACCTAGGACGACAACTATAGTGTCTATAGATAAATTAACCTATTTACTATATAACTACAAATTGCTTTAACTACTATTTCTAACATCTAAGTATATATTTAATAATAAATGAATAGTAAAATAACTATTAATTAATTATTTTCTTAATATAATAAAAAGCGCAGCAAGATAGGTCTTGTGTCTTGTAGTGTAGTTTGTCCTCAGGTTCAGAAGCTACTTAACACAGCCGCAGCGGCCTGACATGTTATCTGTCAATTCCTGGTTGGTCTGATAGGAAAGAAGCAAAGTCATTAAGGATATGCTCTGAATCAACAGGGTTTGCTAACTTCATGCGGCCGCCACTGAACTGCATTCACAATGAGCAGAAGACATCAGCAATGAGGGAAGTACATCGACTGATGTGACAGGGCTTTTGTCAGCATGAAACAAATCCGTATGTTCCCCTTGAGGTTCGGGCTGTTTCTGAAACGTTCTTTTAAAGCTTACAAATAAATCAGAGCGGCGGGCGTCTTCACCTCTCGTATGATCTCACGAGATAGTATAGTGCTTTATAGCCAAAGAAATACCTGATAGCTTTTGTTTCTGTTTCTGACAGCAAACAGAGATACTGAGTGTGACCGGGTCCGGTAAAGCTGAAGGCTTTTACTGGGCATGCCAGGGCTCCTCGTACTAGCTCTGATATTTTGTAGTGCTTCATTAATTATCTGTAACGTTGGTTGACTGACTTCTGGATCATTGGCCGTTGGGGGGTTCATTTGCACGTTCCTAGAAACAGACCAATAATTTTCTTTAACGCTGCTGCGAAACCCAAGACCTGAGGAGATGCTGCCTCGATTGTGTCTCTTGATTGGCTTGGTGAGTGAAGCTGGAACTTTATGTTTACGAGGTGGCGTCGGATTGAATGGTGTGAACGTTGATGTACTTGAGACTTTAGGTCTATCCCTCCAAATTGAACCAGATTCATCACTGCTATTCTCTCCTGAATGATCGTCATTGGTCGATGAGATGAGACGAGGCGACTTTGGCAGTAAAGCATCAGTGGCTCTTGTTGTAACACCACCAGAAACGACGGTTGGAACTGGGTAGATCGAGTCGGGATGCGTGTTGTTTCCATAAGGCATGTGGTCATTACGATGAGCACTAAAAGGAGAACCAAGTTGCTTCGGTTGTACAAAACTCCGTTGTCCAACTAGATGCAGTATTTGGGTCATGTCGTCAGCTTGATGCTCTTGCAGGAGTCGTCTGTAGTAAGAAGCTGAGATCAAACTGCGCTAATTAGTTGAAGGAGGTTGCAAGCTTGGTATAGTGTTCGCGATTGTACTTGAGTAATAAGCGGGATAGGTTGAAAGAAACAGAAATTTGGCATCGCTTGTCACGTTGATTGATTGGTAGGACGCTTCACGTGAAATGAGGCGGTTGACTAAGCCGTGGAGATATCCAATTGAATCGCTGTGCAAGATAGCCAACGCCATGCAGCTGCTTCGAGCTGAAAACTTCACAGCCTGATATCTACATGATGACGTGTCAGCTTCCGAATCAACCTGTCTGTCTCAAAACTACCAGCTGGCCTCTACCTAACAATCTATAGCAAGTTACGCAGACTTTTGGATGAAGTACACAGACAGCTGGAAATCCCAGTCGAGGTGCTGGAGCAAGACTATGAGTCTGTCAGTTCTAGCGTATTGATGCCTCAGCAGATGGATCAGAACTATCGTATTGAGCTCGAGCAGCTACGCCGATATCTCTGCGGTTTGTACTATTTGGGCTTTTGCGGTGTCCCCGTTTACTGACCGCTTTAAGTACTCATTTCCGGGGAAACGGCGCCATCCTCATGCTGGCCATATGCTATGCGGTCATGCTTCTGGGGCATCCCGGTCTTATGCAGGGCTCCATCAGTTGTCCTGGACCCTGTGTCTATGAAACAGCAATGCTTGGAATTTCAGGAAGTCTGCGGTTTGACGGGAGAAGACATTTATACGGCCGATATATGGGAGAACACACAGCTCCTCGAGTGGGCAAGGTCAAATCAGTCACGGTTGTTGTTGATTCAAGGCGGCTATGAATCGGTTACTCGCCTTGAAAGATTTGCTGCCGAAATTTGGGAGTATCTTGACAGCAAGAAGCCCACCGTCGCCGTGTTGCAGTGTCCGGCTTCAACAGACTTCTTTGGTGTATTTGATGAACGAGAACTACTTCGACAGATCGCACTACAGGCTTTGCGAAAGGTCTCACTTGACCAATCAATATTGTACCTGGCTTATTTGGCACAAGTATTTGCAGAAGCCTCGACATGTGAAGACTGGTTCAGAATCCTCGAGAGAATATTCTCGAAGTTGCCGAGTTTGGTTATCATTATGACCGTCACTGTTCTAGGGGAACGAGCTGAACACACCAAAGCCTGGCCTATGCAACTGGAAGACTGGATGGGAAGGTTACAAAAGACGTGTTTCCCGTCTGTGAAAGCATTGCTCATTGCAACCCATCCATTATGGGTTGCACCGGGAACACAACCGCTGTTGTGGGTTGAAAAAGCACCAAGAATTGTTCTAGGTGATGAAATGATTCGAATATTGGGCATTGGCCTCCAATTTGGGCATCAGTATCCATTCAGCTTGCCAAATCAAGGCAGAACGACACGAAAAATGTTCGACATGTCGCAAGCACTACAGCCCAGCATGACACCAGAACAGCCAGACCAGTATACTTCTACACATGAAGCACCGAAAGCAGGAAGCTCGGAGTCGCTTCAGCCTACCTCCTCTCGATCTCATCCTACGCAAATCGATATAGCAATTCTCTGTGCATTAACGTTTGAAGCTGAGGCTGTCGAGGAGCTGTTCGATGAGCCATGGACTGGTGGCTACAATCGTTCCGAGGGAGACACAAATACGTATACATTTGGTATTATTGGCCGACATGGTGTTGTGTTGGTCCATATGCCTGGCATAGGTGCGATCTACTCTGCGACTATAGCGGCTTATTGCCGATCGACCTTCCCTAGAATCTCACTGGCACTCATGGTAGGAGTTTGCGGATGTGTCCCGTTTTCTGAAGATGGGACAGAGCTTTTGCTCGGCGATGTCGTCATTAGCGATGGACTGGTCCGCTATGACTTCGCGAGACAATGCCCGGATGGCTGCTTGATCAAAAACAGCGTGTCAGAGAGCGCTAGAAAGTTGCCGGTGGAGATTCTGGGGTACCTGGCCAAGCTCAAAGGTCTGAACGCTCAAAGGAGACTTCGAGAGCGAGCGAATGAACATCTGGCCACATTGAGTGAGTCATTCGGGGTGAAGAGCCCTGGTATTGAGGAAGATATCCTTTTCGAGTCTACATATCACCACAGGCACCATCCCCCATCATCATGCAATATATGTATTGGGGACTCGGATGATTTGACGGGCATGGTTTGTGCAGAAGCACGTTCGGCAATCTGCAAGGACCTCAAGTGCGATATCGCAAGGTCTGTACCGCGCAAACGACAAATTGAGGTACCTGGCAAACAAACAGATGTGTGTCCGGCTGTGCACTTTGGAAAATTTGGCTCTGGAGATAAGGTTATGAAGTCGGGGGAAGAACGTGACCGTATCGCGCGTGGTGAAGGGATCATTGCTTTTGAAATGGAGGGGGCGGGGGCTTGGGATACTCTGCCTTGTGTAATTATTAAAGGAGTCTGTGATTATTCTGACAGCCACAAACATAAGAGGTGGCAATTATATGCCGCTTTGACGGCCGCGGCCTACGCAAAGGCTTTCCTAGAGGGTTGGCGGCAATAGCTTATCTGAAGTAGTTATGTATTGATGTTTTTATAAACTCCAGGTAAAAGCTAACAAAACTCCACATGTATCGCGAAGCTATGCCTTTGGATATATCCATATAGGTATTGAAGGGGAGAATGTAGTTATTGATTTGGTAGGTGACAAAACCATAAGCCTTACTCGAGCGCCTTGGCCCCGATTGAACGCCTCATTATTGCACTGTGGCTAAACCTTTAGCCAATGGTTAGGGCCGTTCCCCTCCGAGGGGACATAATGTGTTATTGTTTGTGTTTTAAGCTATGTTTTATCCATGTTTTGACCACCTCGCCTAATTGATATAAGCCTCATACGGAATGGTTGACTCATGATAAAAGCATATACCAAATGGCTTATTTATGAAGAGTTGATATTAGATAAGAGGAAAATAGAGTCTATTCAACCTGGAAGGGAAAAAAGCTAATGTGATATTTTTACCGAGGCGCCGAGATCTATCTGACCGAATGGAAGTCAATGGCATCATCAATTAATGGTTAGGGCCGTGGGGTACAAATAAGCCCCAGCCTAGCTTTGGGGTCAAACGACAACGCATCCTCTTCCAACATAACCAGAGAGTGTCACGTCTATCTTCCGTCAAGACTGATCCCTGGTCGAAAAATCAGCGCCTTACCAATCGAGCTTGGTGATGTCAAACAGCCGGCAGATACTGGGGCAGGTGACCAACGGCGTGTCCCTACAGCCCTCAAGAGCAGGCGCCCCCGCAGACTCACCAACCGTGGCCAGCGAACGACCCAGCCTATCCTTCCCACGGCCGTGTATTCGTGCTGGAATGGAGGATAGCTGGATTCTTAAGAATTCCAAAGTCACCAAGACAGACGACAAGACGAGCCTTAACAGTAGTGGCACCGATCGGGATAGTTTCATGAAATCTACCGATGTTGACCCTAACTGGGACGAGGTTATTCCTGCCGATAAGCTCGCTGAGACAAAGGCTAAAAGGGAGGAGAAGCAGCATAACTACGCAATTTCACAAGATCATACTTCCGGGAAGGAGTCTCATAAAGATAACCTCCTAGCAAGCTTTGGGAAAAGACAACGGCCGGACAATGCTTCTATATCACTTGGCGGGAGCAGACTGTTTCATCGCTCGACGAATATGTTGGCAAACTTGTCAAGCGGTGATGATGTAGTAGCTCAAAATGAAGGGTCCGATATTGATGAATCCTCAATAGACCATGTTAATGTCTTTGACTTCTTGGTATCGCTTGGATCACACCAAGCACAGCGCCCTCCTAGCATTGCTGCTCAGCTTGTTCACCTCGAGGCCCAGTTTCGTACTAAAAATCCGACACTGCCCCCTAATCAGATTCGCCAAATGGCAACACAGCACCTGACCCGCCTTATGGTGGCTCAGCGCACCGCTATGAACTCTGCTGCTCAATGCGGACTTGCTGCTAGTATCGCCACTACGACAAGCCCCCATCAATACGCTATGCCCTCGACTCAGAAGCAATGGAGTTCCATGGCTTCGCATGGAGACGCTCGAAATACGGAACCATTTGAAGCGACATCAAGCAACTCGGTGAACAAGGCCGAGGTCGCGAAGCTCTAGCTGGAACCTGCCGCAAGCCTGCAACTTGTACTGGGCAACTCTTGAAAGCCCATAGGAAGCCTGTTCTAGCTATACATACGCCGAAGTGCGCGTTACGGCTTACATTTGCCTCGAGCCTCCAGCATGGGCTTGAACTTCCTCCTTCTGGAACTCAATTTAGAGCCGACATCTGCATTGCAAAGCTCAAATCGCTTACCGTATATATCCAGTACTATTATTACCTAATTATATAATATCTATTCCACATCAATGACTACAGTTGATCAAGCCGGCCACAAAGTCCATTCTAACTAAACAAAAATCGACTCAGCTTATGACCCGCAGGGTCCTCCTCCGCGTATTTCTTGGAAATGACAAAAATTAAACAGAAAGCGCAGTCTTGGACAACAGTTTATCGGGACTTGCAACTTCCAGCTTACACTGAATGGAAGTAATATAAATTTAGTTACTGGCGACGCGCCATAGAGATTTTGCCCAGGTACGGTAGTGCTTTCAAAAGTGTGATAAAAAGTAAAGTAAATGGTTCGTCCTGATATAGCTGAAATCAGGTGAGGGACAATCTAGACCGGTCGCTAGCTCACATTTCAGGTCGCGACTTTCACCCGCTATCCCCTGCCAAGCCTGTGGGAAGCGAGGGACTAACTTTGTTTGGAAAATATCGCCTAGAGAATTGTCTTGAAGACGGTTGTAAGGTTGTAAGCTGGTATTCCAGCCCACTTTGCGTTCTAACGATAATAAGCAATAGTGAACAGATTTTACGGATGGTTGTCTCACCTTTAATAAAGTGTAAAGTCCTCTAGGATCGACATTTCTAATGCATGTAGCTGCACCGAGTCGCGCATCTTTCACTGTCAGTTTATATCGTCCAATCTCGCACGCAAATACCTACTTATCGCAGCGCTAATAGATGCCAGTGACGCAAACACCTATTTCGTTACATCAGTTATGATCACCAATACGTCAAGTCCCAACCTCCAGCTGCGATGACTATGAGTGCTGCGAACTGTTAGTAGATACAATTACAAGGCTTGTGCGCACACTGACAGTCATCAAGGGGCCATCTCTTTATGACTCTCTTGCTTATCCAGATTCGCAACGCAACAGTGGACAAGCCCAGCATAGCCAATATCATTGCGGTGTTGAACAACCGTCAGCTTTGTCCGCTTGTGTGAGAGAACAATCCCTTTTCCATTTCAGCTGGGCCATCGTGAGGTTCATGGGTATCGGTTTCAGTCATCTTGGCAGAGATCCGCGCAGCGACTTGCCTTACGCAGGATGCGTCGTGGTGTGAATTGTAAAAGTTTAGTGGGAGCTCGTATTTATCGGCATTATCAGAGCATTTTCCGTTCGTGGGAAAGTCATCCAAGAGGGAGAAGAAGAGATAGGACGCCTAGGATGACAAAGCGCCGTGATGGCAATTATACAGCGTCCGTATGCGATGGACATGCGTCAGTAAGCATACCAAGTTCGGTGCATCCCAAAGGTTATTCTGATCTAGATTGGCTCTTCGGGCTTTCGGTACCGAGCTACCAACGCTATCATTGCTCAACCGCTAACAAATTCCGCGTCAAACTCCATGCGAACACTAGCTGGAATGCATTTGGATACACTTTTCCCTATTAAATTTCCAATTAACAGAATATAGAGAAGATCTACACTCAAGTTAAAGGGCTCTTTCTTACTATAAAAAGTTATTAACTCTAGGATTTCTGACTTCCAAATAACAGATTATAGCAGCAGGCAAGGGCAGCTTCCTAGCGTTAAAGATAGTCAATAGGTTACAAGGCTATTTAATTCGCAAGGTCTGCAGTCTCCTTTCTCTGTTTTGCTCTATGCCTTTCTGCTTTCTCATCATGCTACTTCTGTTCTATGTTTCCCTTTCAACGTCCTTATAGCTTACCTGAGCCTCCTCGGTACCTCTCTCCTCCCTTGAGGCAGCTACCCGACACTTAGAGTTATGATACATCGTCCCTCATCATGCTAACCAGCTGAAACGGAGATAGGCTGGAGAGTGGAGGGTCTGGACCCTGGATAGTACTCACATGCGAGCATTTATCAAACATTAGTGACAATATGCATAGAATGTTATTACTTTTAAAAGTCATGCTGTTTTCGGAACACCAAAATACATGTAGAAATATCTTAAGCTACCTATATTTTCAGTATTGCGGCGAGTTTCGTAAAATCAGGCTCTCCCAATCCCGTAGCCGCGTCCCAGCCTGCGAGAGCTTCCCAACCAGGTTCGATAAAGTTACCATCTGCGCATCCAATCGTATCGCTACCGTCTTTAATATCTCGAAAGGCTGGACTGGCTTTTGCCGAATACAACAGAGGATTAAGGAATCCCAAGGCTGGTTTCTTCTCTCTGAGACGTATATCGTTGGTAAGTGCTACCATGGCTGCAAAAACCGGCGCAGATGCGCTTGTGCCGTCGTGAGTATAGGGGTTGCCCCCAGTAAGTGTCAGATAATCATCGCCCAGCAGACTGACATCAGGTTGTGCACGGCCACTGACATTGTAAAGGCCCTTGTGTTTGCCTTTCAACGCTTTTATATAGCCAGAGACAGCCTTGTCCTGCCAGGAGGGGCGTTTGAAGATATTTGACATGCCCCCGGAGCTAAAAGAGGCCGCACCGCCGTAGTCTCTAGTGGCACCAACAGAGGTCATCCACGGGCAGCTCGACGGAAACGTGGGTACAAAGAGTCTCTTCTTGCCGGATACTCCAAGACAAGTCGTGTCACCACCTGCGCCGGAAGCCCCGCCATCTCCAGAAGACCCAATGATAGAGATGCCGCGGGCAGCAGCTTTCGCAAACAGATCGCAAACATGCTGGGCATATGCGATGGGAACGCTCTTCTCGTCGTCATTATACGAAATTGAAATAACTTTAGGTGGGCTCTTCAAACCGAGTACATAGTCGAAGAATTCCGCATATGGCTCATTGTCATCGGGTGAGACGGATCCGCTGGGACGTTGGCCGATCTTTGGTGCGTGACCACCCACAGAGTAAAAGGTGACGGGTAGCGGGCCGGTAAACGCCATTGAGTAATCTAGGTCTAGTTCGGCCTCGACTGTGAGTGACGCCTCGTCTACTGGTGGTTTGAGGGTGCCCTTGTTGACAGAAACAGTGTTGATGGTGGGGATAGACTTGGGATTCTTCTTGTCATATTTGGTCAAGAAGGCTCTGACGTCTGTGATGTTGGGGAAATTGTTCAGAAACCCTGCGATAGCAAATGTGCTGCCAGACTTGCCATCGGGTGGCGTGTAATTGATCTTGTATTTCGTGCGCAGGTAAGACGGACATATGCTGTTTGAGCAGTTGCTGGGTCCAGCAGGTACGTGTTGTCTCTTCTGAAGCTGGACAGGGTCCGGGGCAAGCCGAAAGAAGTGGATTGTTGGGAATATATAACTGATGGTATCCTGTTGGGTGCTTGGAATGCTGTACTTGGTGGTGCGAACCACGGTACGGCTGGTGGCCCTGTGTCGAAATCGATGAAAGGTTGTGTTTAGGACTCGGTTCCAGTCGGCAATGGTAGCTGTGACATCCAATCTTTCGGCTTCTGTGGTGTAGTTGTACAAACCCTTGTCTTGAAGCCAGCCCGCAACCTTTGTCGAAGCGAGACTCTTGTCAGGCAACATGGATCGTAGCTCTTGCGAGCCTAGATACTGGCCATATTGCTTAGAGTTCGGGTCGGATACCTCTTGGGCCACTTTGAGATATGGCTTTTCCAGGTCGGCAAGATAAATTCTCAAAGACAGGAGCTCGTCCAGAGGAGCAGCGTCTAGCTGTACATAATCGCCAGGTAGTTGCTCGATAGACTCGTGAATCGATGCACCGCAGAATGGAGACAGTAGCCACAAGCAAGCCAGGTGACTGTGACGCATCTTGGAAAGAGGCGATTGGGAAATTTGTGAATAAAGGTACTACGAGAGAATGGTGTGCAGTTGCTATAAAGGATCCAAATGGACAATTGAAGTCGACCGACCGAAACAAAATGACTACATGTACTATAAATAGTAACAGGTCGGGATTCCAGACGTAGATAGATACTGGAATGGCAAGAACGTAAAATATCCGGCTAGTCTGGCAAAGCGGCAGTGAGTAGCGTCCTTCTCGAGTAATTATCTCGTATGATATGCTCGTCTAGAACATCATGGGTGAATGATTGGCGACAGGGGATCTTTTTAAGGTTCGTGCCATCGAATGGCCTATTGGCGGAAATTCAAATCTCGTATAGCGACGATGTCACTGCCTGATGCAGCGATAGGTAGGTCTGCTAAAAACCCTAGCTCGGTTTCTGATAGCATTTCATTCCATTCCTGTGGATCTGCAAATTGCTCGGACCTCTTATACGAGGAACACATTTGGCTTTGGCATTGGTGCGTGGCGATTCGACTATTTGATCAGTCGAGTTCTACACAAGTTTCACCATTCTACATCTTGTGCATCTGACAAAGTACGCCTTTCATCGTGGGCTTTTTTTTTTTTTTTTTTTTTTTTTTCTTTTCTTTTTTTCTTTTGCTGTCACCGAGAGCGATGTTGTTTTCAATCAGTCTACTTACAATTGCTTCAATGCAGGGAGCTGCTGCCGCTGCCGTCGCATCGCCGCAGTCGCAGCCTCCCACGATCCCCATCTCTTACAGCTACGGCGGTTATCCTCGGTGAGTTGTGCATTTTCTTTTACGGGCTTTCTTATGAAGGGAAATGTTTTGTAAAACAAAAAACTGACATCCAGAGCGCAGTGTACAAGCCGACATCAGATGGGGCACGCCAGGACAGTCTCCCGTTCCAACGATTTTTGATACGGGATCGCCCAGTTTCTGGGTTTTTGGTCCCAATTCCATCATCAACGATGGCACAAACGCGCATTACACGCCAGGCCCCTGCAACAAGACTGTAAAAACATTTTACAATTGGCCCAAGTCATCTTCCCACTCCAAAGGAGGTGCTGTCAAACCGAAAGGTGGCATTCTGGCTTATGCTTATGGCGGTAACGGAAAGCTCATATCAGCACCCGCTACCATCAATGACACCTTGGCCTTTTCTAATCCAAAGTTCTCCGCATTGACCAATAATCAAGTGGCATTGGCGAATTACGCACAAATCGCACAACTTGATGATAAGTGTGAGATCCCAGAAAGCGACTTCGATCACAGCATTCTTGGTTTGGCGCCGCTTCCTAAGGATTTCTCTGGCCCCTCTTTTCGAGACAACTTGCGCCATACTGGGAAAACAAAGTCCTCCTCTTTCACCATGTGGTTTGATCAGCAGCCAAAATCCATCAAGTCCCCATACTCTGGCGCCGCTGTCTTCGGTGCCGTCCCTGCCAACAAGAAGTATTCCGGCGAGCTGGTACGCATCAAGCAGGATTACCCAACTCCCCCATACATCGGATATTACTCCGCACTTCCGGAGCTGACTACGACATCTATCCGTAAGCCAGGGAAGCCTGTCAAGATTGGCTTGGCTGACCCTTCGGTGAAACGATGTCTCCTTGACTCCGGAACCGGCGAGGACAGGCTCCCTTTCAGTGAAAAGGACATCATGAAGGCGACAGGACTTATCCGACTGGAGATTCCGTTCGTATTGGCTTGGAACGGTACTTGCGAGTCCATTCCGCGTACTGCGACTCTGAACTTTACCTTTACTGGAGTCACTCCCGGTAAGAAAGTCACAGTCGCTGTTCCTATTCGCAGTTACGCCCGTGGAGAATATGACGGTCTGCCGGACTACGACGATTCAAAGTATTGTGCCTTGAGCGTTTCTGGAGATGAGTATGGGGACTGTACTCTCGGAGCTCCCTTTTTCACAGCTGCTTATGCTGTATTTCATGATGATACTAAGCAGGTTGCACTTGCTCAAGGAGGTGTTTCCACTGGAACTTCCGACGGTATCGCCAAGATTGGCCAGCTCACCCCTATCCTCCCTGGGTCAAATATTCCAAACTCTGTTTAGGTCGTGCAAAATAGTGTTATTACAGATAGGGAAGGAAATTCAATCAAACGATGGGCCCTTTTATTGCTTTTTTTTTTCAAAAGTCGTATTGGGAGGAACTAGTAATACAACTGATCTAAATAAATCGAAAAAATTGCTTTAGGGTCAGAGTCACCTTGTTCATTTTCACACAGCGAACAAGTTTAATCATGAAATTGTTTTTCTTTATTCCGGTCACCTTTTTGCTGCGAGTGTTCCGTGAAGAACTAAAGTGAATTGAAAGCTCACGGCTGGTTGTGTAGTCCCTGGTAGTATTCACGTTACCGATCACTTCCTGAACTGGTAAAAGAGTATTAGTCTGTTCAGACATCTATTTTCTCGAATCAGCTTATGTAAATAGTATTCCAGCCAAAATGAAGATCCTAGGCAACAGTGGGGGGAAAGAGTTTACTGCCTGTTGTGTTTATTCATGTTGCTGAAGCCTCTTTTGAAACCCGAACCTTACCGCAGCGACTGTAAAAGGTTCAGTACACCGTCAGCTCTAACGCAAGAATTTCTTGACGCCACCAACGAGCGTGAGCGACGAGCACTGAATATAACGTTGGATACGGCTGTCCACTTTGCCGATCTCAACGGAGACGGGAGGTCTGAGTACCTCTGGGTTGACAACAAGGGCGCTGTGACAGAAGTTCTCAACCTGGGCAGACCCTCCGGTGGCGCCAACGCAGCTAAGATCCAGTGGTCAGCTCAGGGCACCATTGCGTGAGGCGTTAGTGGCAACCGTGCCAGCGTGTGATTCGCGGACCCCAACGGTGATGGAAGGGCCGAGTATATCAAAGGTGAAGGACGATGGTAGCGTAGAATGTTGGCTGAACGCAGGCGGACCCGATAATGGACCTAATGCTGCCAGGTTATGTGGATTCCCCAAGGCAAGATCGCTTCAGGTTTTGGTCTAGGAAGAGATAGTGTTGTGTTTGCCGATATCAACGGCGACGGGAAGGCTCCTTATATTGCCCTCTCAGAGACAGATGGTAGTGCACGTTTCTGGTTGAACGGTGGCGGGCCGGATGATAGACCTAATGCCACAAAGGAAGATTGCTTATGGGATTGGTAGTAACGGAAGGGATGTGCAGTTTGCTGGTCTCAATTAACATTCGAGGGCTGAGTACCTTGATGTCAAGTTTGATATATCTGGGGTGAGCACATGGCTAAGTGTTTGTTAAGGTAGAGGTATAGTTTATCTGGGTTATATATATTAATACTGGTATAAGTCTTAGATTATTTACCTTTGTATCAGTACCTTCTTATCTCTTGAAGCGGTAGACATCCGGATCCACAGAATGTACCCCAGACGACCCTGGATCAAATGCATCATGATTCTTCTAATGCTGGCAACTCAGATGAGCAAGCTCGCTATTTTCTTCAATGCCCTTTCTGTCATGTTCAAGTTCACCGTTGAGATCAAGTCAAAGAACTTAAACATGCCGCTGCCATGGTTCAGGAGGCTACACAAGAGGTCTGCTAGAGCTTGATAACTAGGATATTGAGACCATCCACCTCTCAATTCTGGAGATCAAAGCTTGTTTTGATATCCTCCAGATGATACGCCAGATTTATACCATTACGCATGCCCGATGCAGCAATCAGGGCCCTCATCGCCTCACAGATCTGACTAAAGTCCCAGTTACTGCTGAAGAGATTCTTCGCAAGCGCGATCAGCTTGGTTTGATAGGTGCTGTTTGTATGGCTATAAAATAAGTATGTTATCCAGGTGGCTAAATATGGCTTCCTACACTGGCAAAATAGTTACCTTAATGACCGCCACTAACATCCACTACAGAAGCAGCAGGAAATCTCGGATGGGGTTCAGAGGCGTATTAGCCCTACTTATGTTTGGCAAACGTAGATTAGACAATATCGCGTCCTCGAATAAATATCAATACCCATAAAAACACTACTCATCTATTCCTGTATCAGCAGCCTGCAGTTCAATCTATCCAAATCACCTTTTCAGAACCTAAGACTTTACTTCCGCTGATATCAGCTCCTCAATTTTCTCATTATGCCTACCATCCATTCAACCATGTTTTCCAACGAGCATGGCTCGGATGGCAAGTACTGCTTGTGTACTGAGAAGCCCATCGTCGATGGCGATGTAACGTCTGAGAAGGGTTTTACCAACGTCTGGATTAAAAGTTCATCCCGGCCGGCAATAACTTCACTATAAATACGGAAGCTACGTACTACGCTTGTCAGTACTAAACGTACATGGAAGAAGTAGAGAAACTAATTATGAGCAAGGTGTGGTAAGCTGGAAAGCCAGCCGGCCCCTGGCGTCACCTTCTCAGAGGGTCATAGTGAGGCTGTCGCCCTCGAACCTTTGAAGAACGACGGTGGCGAGTGGAAATGCAATTGACTTAAGGCTTATGAGGAGACACTGAGAGAATCTGCCGTAGACGCTTTGAAGTTGGTCTTGAATCAGGGATACCCAACCTTTGATAGCGCGAAACTCAAGAACGCAAAGGCGGGCTGCTCCTCTATCACTCAGGGTAAAGATTTCAAGAAGGATGATAATTTCGTGATCTTAATCGCTCAGAAAGACAACGAAGGTCAAAAGACCCCGGCTGCAATGGCAAGAGATTCCATGCACTCAGCTCTAGCATCACGCTAACATAAGGCTTTCCAGATTCTTGCTGACCAGACCATGGAGACTAACATTCAGCCTGTCGTCAAGTTCTATGTCAAGAAGTTTGATTCCAAGGTGGGAGCAATCGTCAACTACCAGTCCTTCTCCGTGGAGGCCGGCGTGATCGACTTTACCGAAGGGGCAGGCCTGGGTCATTACACTGCCTCAATCACTCATAAGCAAGATGGCGGCTGGGATGTCAACTTCTTCGTCTGAGTGTGATAACTCAAGTCTGTTCACTGCGCATTAAGGTTTTGGTTTCATCTTCTTGGTTTAGCTAACATGTGGCATTTCTGCACGGGATGCTTCAGTGTTCGCACCAGCAACGTTATGTTTTGAGTCATGTTTACTAGTGAGAGAAAGTAAACAGAACTTGATCCTATTAAATCAGATTAAATGACTCAATGAACATACGTTACCTGCATTCTGGAGCCTTAGACTCAATCACAAAAAGCTGGCTCTCATCAGCCGGTGATGAAGGGAGACTTTGGCCCTCAAAAAGCTGGTGATGCTCCGTTTGACCTCACCCTGCATACTTTCGAGTCAGGCTTGCCCGACTTTGGGGCTTTTCCTGATGATCCTTCTCCTGATCCCAATGATATCGCTCAAGCCTCTTCTGGGACTGGTAGTCGCCCTGCCCAGATGAAGGTTAGCGATTGGAATGAGGTTCTCGTGAATAATAATCTTCTCAATGGCTTCTTCATCGATCAAGAAACAGAGGAACTTTTCAGAGCACGCAAGACAGCTTTTAAGCTGGAGCCAAATCCTATCAACTCATTTCTCTTCTCCCCTGGCACCCTGAGCTCTGTTTTGAAGTCGCAGATCAAAGCGAAAGCCCAGAAGATCGTGACAGAACTGCCCCTTGTTAGTAAAGTCGAGCTAGATGTGCGCAGTCCATCGTTAGGTTCGGCCATGAAGGTCGGCCTGGCTTCAGATCATGACAGTACTGCTGGTTCAGATGTTGGCTCTGATGCTGGTGACCAAACTTCCAGTCAGGTTAGCACTGTCGGCTCGGATCCTGGGGATCCTAGCCTGCCTGCTGGGGTGCCTTTGGACAACTTGTATCCTTTGTGGGAGATATGCGACGACTCCAGAATCAGGATCCAGGCAATCTCCTCCCAGCTGCAACTAGCCTCGGCGCAGCAAGGCTTCTCAAGTGCAGACGTCAAGGCCGCTGTGGATGCTAGTACCCTTTCTATTGGAGCCAGTGCATCTGCCGGCTTTGCAACAAGCAGCAAGTCGGCCAGCTCATCTACAACCGGCAAAGCGACGACACAGATGCATGCTTCGTATGATTTTCCTCGCGTTCGTTTGTTCCTCGACGAGGACTGGATATCACTTTCACCTGATTGCACCGCAGCACTTGCTGGCATAAAGCAAATTAAGAGCTACAAGGAGGTACTGGAGTTTTATAACGCTTTCGGACATCTCTTCGTCACTCGCACCAAGCTTGGCGGTTGTCTACGTGCGATACAGCACTTGACACAAGCGCAGCAGTCGGCTATGGGATCAACCGAGGACGAGTTCAAAGCATCATTGGCGGCATCGTTCTCTACTGCGACGGCATCGGGAAGTGCCAGCTCCGTTGTAGAGAAAGGTTCATCAAGCGAGAGCAAGTCAGCCTCTTCAAACATGAACAGCTCAATTGCCTGGGAGGCCCAGGGCGGCGATACAACTCTGGGTAATAACCCAAGCCTTTGGTGCACTACAGTCGATAACTCATGGTTCTGGCGGGTCGTGGAGCAAGAGGCTGTAGCGCCAATTGAATATATCATTTCCAAAATCCCTGGCCACGAAGACACCAAGGCCTTGTTCGCTGGGATACTGCTGAACCACTTGATGGAGACCACCCCAATGGAAATTCCCTGGAACGGCGCTAGCGGTGTAGCACTCGGAAGTGGCATATCTTCGTGCTGCATCGTGACGGAACCTAGTGACATCTTACGTCAATCTGCGCTGGAGGTATCAGCACCCGTCAATAAGGCCATCTCCTCAACACCTGATGTTCATTGGCATGTCGTCTATGACAAACTCAGCATGCAGAGCTACCTAAGGCAGAGTTTCCTTCAGACAGTCAACGCTCTTGTGGGAACAAGACTGTACCCTAATCTGGTTTGGCGGCTTGGCTGCAGCGAGCGTGCTTTCAGTGTTGTTCTCACCTTGCGATCTGGTATGGTAAGATCAACCGCTACCTTTACTGTGCCAACTAGCACTACCTCTGTGACTGATCCAACCACATGGAAGACTACCCTTGGTGACTTCTACGTCCGCTCCACTGTGAAGGGCACCGCATTGAGCGTTTGTTGGACATTTGTCTCTCAGACACGGAGCGCCGAGCTGGAAAGGGCACAAAACACAGTGGCAGCCTTGCTTTCCACTCCAACAACATCGTTCGAAGTCGGCTGTAAGTTCTTGGCCCGTCTAGGAATGAACTTTCCCTGCCAGGTGTACTTTTATGATGCCTATTACCAGGAAACAATTCTTTCATCTCCTGCGGACGTCATTGCCACCATACAGCAGCAACAGCAAAGTGCCAGCGCGCAGCAGGTCGTCTCTGTTGTTTTAGAGCCTTACATAAATATTGAAGCCCTTCAAAAGGTTGCAGCGAGTACAGTATCGTCACCTGTGCCATCCGGCGCCCTAGAAGTGATCAGGGAGGACGAAGCAGCCTATGTGTACGAAGCGTCCAAGTGGCAGCCTGACATATCTATCGTCTCGCTAAGTAACCCCAGTTTTACAACATGGCAAGGTAATTTCTCATCAACCACATACAATTCCACAGTACAGAGCCCGTCTGGGGCTATTACTGCTGCAACAGGGTTAGTACAGAACTATAACAACCTTTTCAGCCGAGCTACCGAAGTGGTCGTTCCACAGTCACCTGTATGGCCAGTTGTATACGGGACTACTGCTGTGCTCCAGGCAACGCTCGAATGGCTTCGCCAGAGCAGGAAGCAGGAGTTGGAAACACTTTCTCAACCAGTGTAAGTCGACCTTTACTATATATGATATTTGTCACCTAGCTGACCTATTCGCCTCGTGTTACATGCAGTTCTACAACAAACAACACTACCTTTGGGTTATCGTCGCAACCAAATCCCCTCCCGGCCACTACTTCGGCAACTCCTCCGGCAGCCCCTCCAGCAACTGCTCCGCCGCCGCCTTCAGTGCCCGTATACAGCCTCCGGGCCGCGTATAGCAAGGCTGGCTTAGAGGCGATAATGGACACGGGAGATTCCGTGCATAGCATTGATGAAATGTGGTCATACGTGACTACTGCTTCAGAGTATGCGACACTATCGCTTCCAGCCCCTGCTGTAGTTGTCGCTTACGAGATGGTGCCGACGGGCTCTGGGTCGTCGCCTGTTATGATCCGCCCGCAGAGTGTAGTGCAGTTGAATGTTGGCACTAACCTCACCGAGTTTGCAAACACACGCACACAGGCTTCAATTGCGACACCGGGTCTTGCTGTCTATGAAGTTTGGGTCGTGAATGGAACTCTCCGGTACTCTGATATCGCGAGCTAGATCAAGAGGCCGCTCAAGCGGTAGCGGGTATTTCAGATTGAGACACTGGATCGAAGCGAACGAAGAGGCAGGTTCTGGCATCGAGGTAGGAGTGTCGGGGTTATTCCAGGATCCAAGTAGCTGAATTGAGTATGTCTTATAATACGGGTAAAATTGTTCTATATTTTATGGTGACGATCTCTTATGCCTGTCACGACGTACATCGAACATGCATAACTCGTCTAACAACAATAGGAGAAGATGCTTGACTCAATGCAGCGGGGCATCGGTGAACACACTGAATTAAGAATCGGGCTAACGCTACTCTACTTAAAAATACCAACCTCATTGCATTACAACATACCTGTAATTATTTGTCAACTAATCGCGGGTACAAATGTCCTTCATTCCACTCACCTTGAGTCCAGGTTTCCTCCTTGGATGAAGCACAGTTCTGGGACATCATAAAAGGATCTTTTTAGATGATGGAAAACGGGAAGAAGTAATATTCGGGGTAGTTGGATAGATATTAGAGCCAATCCGAATGAAATCTGAGCATGTATCTAGAGACAATAAGACCTGTTCAGGAAATTCCTCCCTAAATATTTATGTATCGTGCTCAGAAAATTATGAATATCCAGCTGTCAATTGGGACCTTTCTTTCAGGTCTTGACGGCTGCGGGCAAACAGCAAGAAATGCGTGACAGTAATTAGTCAAGTTGCAGGACGTAACTGGTATCTAGCCATTGTCTAATCTGGGTGCATCAGACGAGGCCAAGACTGCTAGTTTATCATCGCCCCTCTTTAGATATCACATGGCATATTGCCTAAATACGAGGTAAATTGTGATATTATTTTGGCTTTTCAGCTAGCCACTTAGTTAGTTCCCACCTGCATTGACCACTGAGGTATCTGCTGAAGCCAGGTTGTCGCTTGATTACATTTGATTTGACCTCGCAGCAGGCAGCATGGCCTGATCTTTATCCACTTCGCATGATTTGGTCAGCTACTTGTGATGTAACGAAAGGCAACTAGCAATATTTACGCAAGCCACAAGGTCCAATTATGGGTGTTTATGGATCTAAACTACGGAGTCTAAGCAGCCCCTGCGGACCAAGGGCGGCTACGGAGATTTTGTCAGGTATGTGATGTATACACAATAAGGTAGAGCACGGGAAAAGGCGCAGCTGAGCCTTGGACACTAGTGTCAATCATTCACAGTTAGAAGTCGCATAGCCAATCGGATACATAAAGTTATGTGATACCGAATTGCATGAGTGAACTCCATTACGGTCGAGAACACCTAGGAATGCATGAGAAACGCCATTGTTGCGTTGTATGTCTCGGACTGTAATGGCGTGTCATGGGAGTAATAATGACCCGGAATAGTAAGCTCGGGGCTGGCTGAGCTGAATCGACTCTATTCCCTAGCCAGCCACAACAAGCCACTTTCTAACTAGCTTTTACTCAGTTCCAACAAAGGGTTGTTGACTCGTCATTTGTCTGCTAGACAAGTAGATATTTTGGGTTTCAATTACTTTTACTTATAGACTAAAGCTTATTTACATTATTACTGAAAACTCGAGAGCAGTCCACGGAAGCAATTTATTATATAGAGGGCTTTTATAACCCGATTCTTATTTTAACTGCACCACGCAGTTATTCACTAAGGTCAATCCACATACACGTACTTTTTATTTATATTACATTGTCCTCTATACTCCTCTTATTATTACTTTGCAACTCAAAATGGAGGGCGAAACCGGGTTCCAACCAAACAAATCCGGTGATTCGTTCTCGCAGGGAGGCTTCCAACAGGAAGGCTTTCAGCAAGGAGGTTTCCAGCAAGGAGGCTTTCAACAAACCGGATTCCAATCCGATTTCAACAAGGTACAGTTGTATATCCGAACATGTCAATTATGATGGCTAACTCATTCACAATAGGGTTTCCAGCCACAGGGCCATCAAGAAGTTCGTCTGGACGCTGCAGATCTTGAGGGTCTTCGAAAGTCAATTGAGACCGCAAAGGAAAAGCTTCAAGAGGCCGAAAGCATTCTCAGGAAACTTGAATTTACGCCCGTTAGCAGCAACGACCCAGGATTTCCTAACAACGGATTTTAGATCCTTGCAGCGCTTGAATGATTTTATCCACTTGACCTCATAAGTGTTAAGATGGGAGGTAGTTTAATATTCAATTGAATATATTGATATAAACACTGTATGCATATTGCCTTCTAATAGCTGAAATTAACTGTGATATTTTACTGTCTTGACTTCATATGGACTCGTTAAGACGTCAAAAGTCAAAACTATTAATGAATTCCCTGATCGGACTCTAATCTCATTTAGTGGCAATCTGGACACAAACGCCGCTACCTACGTCCCGTGCCGACCCCATGATCTCTAAATGGGCAAAGATGTCTGGGAACTAAAAAGTAAAGCCTAGCTTGATTGGTGTTAGTGGTGCGACATGACTGAGCTGCATAGGCCGAGTCTACGATTGATGAGTGACCGGTCTGACGCCGATTCTACTCCAATTCTGTAGCGGACTCTTCCGAGAAGGGAAGCATACCCTCATGGGTTCCTAAGGTGATCGGCTGATGAATCAACATTCTCTGATATTCTTTGATGTCAGCCAGCCACGGTGAATACCTGGTCACTGCTTTCTGTTACCCCGTGCTGCCAAGTAGCCGACCGTGAGCTATTGGATGTGATATCAAATTGACTAAACTTCTTCCACTTTACAGCAAGAAAATGTGGATCACTTACCTGTATTAATCTTATTACAGTGTCATCCATGAAGAACAAACTCCGTCAATACTATTGGTTTGGCACAATAATGTTTTTGAATGAAGTGTGACTGGCTACTACCCACGTAGGTAAATTGTAGTGCTGACAGTCATCAGATCGCGGTAGACTATGTAAGACGTTCATAAATTACGCCTATTTGATTGTACCTCAGCCAGCCACCAGGACGTGGCAGGCTATAGTCCGTCCGCATGAGATGTGACGACGCCAACGGCTCCAGTTGGAGTTCAATAATGGATACCACAAACAGATGGTCTTATTCATAGCTCAGGCAGCCACACGAAGATTGTTTTCAAGATTGAGCACTTCGTATCAGCAACTAACCTTTCTCGCGGGGATTACTTCGTAAATCGTTCAGAGGGCGCGTAGCCCGCATACAAGTGACTTTATTCCAGCTCCCTATTCACTTTCTGCATTTCTATATCTTACTGTAGGGGCATGTATAGACTACTCCATTGCCTCTCAACATAACATCAGTCGTTTGGGACCTTAGTAGCCTCTGTAAGACATGCTACTTTTCTTGCTGGCAGCAGGTATGTGATGCATCCAATTTAAGGCATGGCCCCGAAGACCACTCAGTTCAGCTCTATGTCCTAGCTCTACTTTTTTCAGCTTCAATGGCACAAGCCACAATATCACGTTCCGAGGTTTCTCAGGTCGCAAACCAGAATTGTGGCTAACCACAGCTGGCCATGAGTTCCATTACTCGGTTTCATACAGCTGGTAGAGGACCAGATTAAATCAGCATACTAAATATTCAGACAGAATGATACGCCCCCTTCACTCGTGGCATCACTATCATCATGGCAATGCTATATAAAATCGCCCGATTGACAAGAAACAACAACCATTCTTGCCTTCCAAAAGCTGAATTTAAGTGGAATCTTCAATGTGTTGGCTTGATATGTCTCGTTGAGACGTGACAAGCTTCAAGTGGAAGTTAAAAGGAGGACTACATGTGTATGATATCCTCATCTATTGGTAAATGCCAAGATTCTGCCTCAACTTATATCAGCAGTTCTCCAAACCCCATCATCGTCCCTGAATTTAAGCTGTCGTGACACAACCTTCTTGGGCCCAGTAAACTTGCTCGAATCTTGTTCTGTGTTTGACGATAGAAGCCTCATGTGCGGTGCAAGCTCGTCATATATCTTCTTCATCGCAACGGCATCGATCTGAAGTGGCTCTTGACGCTGAGCTTTAGTAACAGGCGGAGGCTCGTATGGCCGCGCAGACACATCCACTGCACTAACCATAGCAAGGATACCAATGAAGCCTGAAGAAACCTTACGAAATTCTTCTGTCTTCCACCTGAAGTATATAACACTGATCTGGGTTCGCTGCTGACCTTTTAGTTCGTCCGTGAAGTGGTCGTCCCAGGTCAATTGAACCATGGAGCCAGGCTTTGGATTCGTCGATTGTATGACCGGTTTGATACGGTCACAGCACGCCCGCCATCCTGGTGGACTGCCGCTTCTTGTTAAGTAGTCAAGCAGAGTTTTCTTCCACGAGTTCTCATCTTGGGGAAGAAGCTCGAAGAACTTATTCTGTCTGATCACCGCGGTAATGGGGGCAACCGATCGTTTGTAGCTGCAAGATAAGGGTCTTGTAAGCCATGAAGCACCACAATTCCGGGTTGGAGAGACTCACATCATTTGCCTTTGTGTTCGCCGCATTCTCTCCTCCATCCACTGCATGGCAAGCTCACACTGCTCCGGTGGGTCCCCAAACAATAGCTTCCATATTCGTTTTATAAAGCCCCAAATAGGTCCAAGGACCTCTCCTACCTTCTTTACTAGTGTCTGAACCATTAGTTTGATCTTTTGTAACACGAAGGATATACCATTATCCACCAGCTTTGCACCTATATTAACCAGGTTCGTTGTGAGAAAGTTTGCTCTCTCCTCAAGCCATTGCGTCCAAGAGCTAAGGAACGACGGGATGATGGACCGTAGGAGGCTGAACAACTTCTGCTGAGCCTGAACAATGAAGTCACTGACGGCCTTAATAGCCGCTGTCTTAGCAGCCTCGACCTTTTGGACTGCGATCTCGATGGCCGCATTGACTGCTTCTGTGATGTCAACACCATCGTTTGCAGCAGAGGAAGCAAGTTCTGTTATTTCAGCCTTGACTTCCTCCAACTTGTCGTCGAAGCTGGGGATCAGTCCTTCGAGCTCACGGCACATGGCCTCTGCTGTGCCACTGATCTCTTTCAGAACTCCTTGAGCTGCCGCCTCGGCGGCCTTTCGAGTCTCTTCTTCGAACTTGCGTCGTATTTGCTCGGCAGTGTCTGTGATTTGCTGGACTGTGGAAGCTGCGACCTCCGCAATTCGGTTGAATGTGTTTGTGATGCTATCGAAAAAACCCATGATGTAGATTAAAATGGTGCTTGGCTGCGTTTGTGATATATTGGTTAGAGTTGAGTGTCGTGAGCAGTAGACTTTGTCAAGAAACGATCAAGTCCCAAGAAATGCGGCTACCGACTGTGACAGAATCTAGAGTCCCCGTCACAAAGGTTAAGGGGGTTGCGCCATCCTTAGGCCCCTCCTCGAAGTATTTTCCTACCTGTCTACCAATTTCGATACTGCTGTTTCAGACATCACTCTTCTGGGACTAGCGATCTCCACGTCGGACTGAAGCGATACGAGTTAACACATAACAATTGGCATCATTGAATCGTTACTTCAGCCTCGTGGTGCAATCAGAAATGTGATAAAACTCAAAGCAAATAGTTCGTGCTGACCTAGCCAAAACCGGACACTTCAGGTCGCCACTTTCATCCTCCAGCCCCCGTCAAAGCTATACTGAGTGGGGTATCGCCCTTGTATGGAACATTTAGCCGAGAGCTTCGTCTGTGGCGAGCTGACTGGAGACCTCATGACCACTAGCTCCAGGTGCATCACATCCCAGAATTAGTTCCAGCGTATCGTGGGTAAGGCACGTTGTCTCAGCTGAGGGAAGCTCTTGTTCACAAATCTTAATTGCAAGTAACACATCTGTGGAAAAGGTACTGAGTCGCAATATCAAAAATCTGTATATAACCCGCTCTTTATGCCCGTCAACTCAATCCTTCGCTCTACATTACTCAATCCATCTCTTACACACAGTTTTCAATACTCTTAACTCTTTTATCAACCTTACAATCGATCACCATGTCTGACATGATTCAAGCTGCCAGAAATGTCGCAGAGACATCTGACCGTAATGCTCTTGAGAAGGAGGAGGAAGCCATTGAAGTTGCCTCCCAGTGGGCGCAGGAAAAGCTTGAGAACTTCCTCAACACGGTTGAGTAAGACATCAAATGACCTGTCCTTCCCCATTTCTAACATGACTCCAGGAGCAATGGCAATGATCACAAGCTTCTCAAGATAAGCTACATCATCAGTCGCCGCACTTCCATCGATGTCTTCACCGGCAAGAGCTCTGATATTGGCAAATTTGCTAAGGACCTCATCGGAAAGCTTGCTGACGGTAAAGTCATGGAAGGTCTTGGTGACTTGGCTGGCACGCTGTTGAACAAGCTTTTTGGATCTGCGTCTGGTTCAGCCCAGACTGAAAGGATATAGTAAGTCAACCTCATCGAAAGCCGCTGTCTACACTTTCTCATTAAGAAACCTTCAGTGAAGTTACCTTTGATGAGCTCGGTGGGCTCAATCGCCTTGACGCATATTTCTTTTGCTATCGATTTGCATCAAGTGGCATCACCAACTTCAGCAAAGCCGTCATAGGAACTTGCATCGTTCGTTCTGCTGCCACCATGGTGGACGACAACGCCTACCGTGTCGTACTGACTAGCTCCGCCACCCTCGCAGACGCTCAGCGTGCTGCTATTGGCGATCATATGATCCAGGTAGCCAAGCATCAGAAGCAAGTTTTGGACGAGCATGGCAACCACGAAGCTGCTGATCCTATACTTCTTGAAGCCCGGGCCAAGCTAGCCCAGGTTATTGGACTCGGTGTAGCTACTTCGGAGCAGTTCATTCAACGGAGATCGACGGCCAAGATCTTCAGATCTGGAAACACTGAAAAGAGTGCCGAGTCGCAGGTGGAGGACCTGGTCAGAAGGACGGATACACTCTTGAACAATCCACCCCAGGCCCCTCAGATTGAGGCTTAAGGGATAGAATCGCCTGGTTCTGAACTATCCTGGATCTTTTAGTCCTGTTCTACTCCTTTTAAACATATCTTTAAATGCAGAAGTCAAATGATAAGAACTACTGAAGTGTGAGCGGGAGGGGAGTGCCTGCCTGTGACCACTTCGAGTCCCTTTGCATTGCGTTCCATGCAGTACCTAACAGCCGGTAGATATCACCCGATCAGTAAATACACTTTCCCTACTACATTATCTTTTCTACGCAATTGATTCACTGTTTTACCTAACCCTGGATGCGGGCGGTTAAGATGGCAATTTGCAATGACGCATATTTTGTACCTCATCTACCTAGTTCGTCAATCTTCATCAGGAGCTAAGAGAATCGTCCGTCTAAAGCAAAACTACACAAAATAAGTAGAAGGACGTGTCATTTCTCAGTTGCGTTCCGGTTCTCCGGGTTCTAAGCCAGAAAATACCTTAACTTGAATGATAGACCATGCAGTGGCTAGCTTTGGCCTTTGACAACTTCTCACAATTCGAGGTGTGGCTAGCTGAATTGTCCAAATCAATGTCGTACTGGCGCATCTTAAGCGAATATCGATAGTGCCAAATGGCGTCTCTAAACCTATGCCCACCAGGGCCTCGGCCCGTCCCGTTCGAACTCTTGTAACTATGATTGGCATAGGGCATGTAACTAATTGTCCTTATGCAAGCCTCGTCACCTATGCGTGGAAATGATTTTCTTAGTGACGATCTCTGTCTGTATGAGGTCGCCTTCTCAGACATACCAATTCAAGCTCGACTTAGCTTTTCAGCCAGCCACACTGTTGCCATTGAATGTGACAAAGGATTTTATATCTTGGCATTTTGCTTAGGTGTGGTTCAGTCCTGCAGGTCGAGGCAATTAAGTCGAATGCCGAGTCCATTGACTATGGAGTTGATGTCCCGCTGCGGGTGAGCGCATTCCGTTAGGCAGAGACCCTAGCGTTCGTGCTCACTTTGGCAGTTTTCCAGTGAGTGCGAGACAAGGATTCTGCATTATCACACGTCTCTATTGCTAACATTGTAGTGTACATGAAGTATTCGTCAATAATCACACAGCTCAAACACACTTCTTTCAAGCCGCGTTCCCTCGCCTGCTAGCAGTATCATCTCATCCCCCAGAACAGCATCACTTCTCACCCTCATCATGCTTCAATCCAGCATCCTTCGCCTTCTTATCCGCAAGCTCACACAGAAACCTCCACTCCTCACCACTAACTTTGCTCACGCTCAATCTCGACTGCTTAAGCAACTGCATCATCTCCAAGGGACCACCAGGTTTGCCCAGCTCACGAAGTTCCTTCAGACCAATCGGCACCGCAAACTTCTTTCTGAACTCGACGTGGACCAGGTCCCAGATGGGTTTCTCCTTCGTAGACTTGGGATCGTAGTATGGTGCGCCTGGTCGGCGAGCAGATCCTGGTGATGTTAGATGAGGGACATGGGGTGACGTGGTAGGGGACTTGCTGTCTTCAGAGAATTCTTTGACGATTTCCATTATGCCGACGATGCCGGGTTCTTTGCAGTTACTGGCGTAGAAGAAGGCGAGATCGCCGGCGTTCATGTTTCTCATGTTATTCCGAGCTACTGAGCGTCAATCTCATCCAATCTCCTCCATCAAGCGTGATTTCTTACCTGCGTATGCTCGAATGCCTGTATCAAAGTCAGTCACTAAGTTCTCACTTGGGCATTGAAGAACATACCATCCCATCCTTCAGGCTCTGTCTTTGCCTTCAAGTCATCGATAGAAAACTTGACATCAACACCGTTCTCAATACGAGTCTCGGGCTCGGCTTTCATTAGCCAGTACCACTGGCCATCGTGCTTCGGGGCATCAGGATTGATCGTCGGGATTGAGTCGATATCTGGGTCTTCGGAGACGCCACGAGAGCTGGACTGAGCAGGCTCCTGTTTCTTGGCCGTCTTCTTGACTTTTGGCGCTTCGGGCTCTTCAGTTTTTGCTGGCGCTTTGGGCTTCTCTTGTTTCTTCACATTGGTCGCCTTGGTAACCTTCTTTGGCGGGCTTGTTTTAGCTGGGGGAGGCGCTTCAGGCTCGGGATTTCCTTTAGCAGCTTGTCGAAGAGATCTCCGCTTGGGCGCAGCTTCTTCTGAAGCGTCGGCGGTGGGTGCACTTCTTTTTCGGGGTGGCATGGTGGGCTGTGAGTGTGTTGAGGTTGGCTTCACTTCACTGAACCTTGAACGCGCGCGACGCGTCTCAGGTGAGGCTTGAGGTCTGATCACAGCCACAGCCTGCGCCACATTATCAAACACCCCATAATGAATCCTTCGGAACGTTAAATCTCGCACCAGGTACAACTAATTTTGCTTTCTCAAGACCAGCTTAGCATACTCATTCCTTAGGACAATTGAATTGCACAAGCCCTTGTTTAACTCTACAATTCATCAATCCCATGTTCCAGATTCGTGATGCGGGGTCAGACCTGAGGGACGCCGAGTTCATCACGGCAGCCTTCGACTCTACTTTGCCATTCCTCAACGAGACTGGCAACACAGGCCAATGGGGAACAGTTCCTTTCTCAGAGAGAGATGGCTTCTTACAAGGCACCCGGAAAGATATCAAACAATCAGAAATCTTTCAACTCAGCGGCCAAGGCGAGCGGCGACGAATCTTTATCGCAGAAATTGAGGAAACCCACTTTGGCGATGATGCCGTAGACCGTCACCGCCGGAAAGATCATGACACTGGTAGAACCTTCGTCTCAGTGGGCGCTGCGATGATTCTCGACGACGAATTCGCCAGTCATATACGCTCTATTGTTGTTTTGGAATCTCTTATAGCCGCTGCTGAGAAACAAGGTGTATTTGTGTTTCTGGACTTCCTTATCACAGATCATCGCCTACCATCAGCCCAGCGTAAGGGAGCCGGGCTGGCATTGCTAGAGCATGTCAAGACCTACGCGTCTGAACACGGGAAACGAGCCATTTTCCTCGATTGCTGGACTGGAGGTACAGACAAACTGGTCAGGTACTACGAAAGCGCTGGCTTCAGTCCAGTACAAGACTTTGAACACAATAAGAAGAACGGGGATGTATGGCCTGGCAGGCTATTTCGACTGGATTTAGCACCTGGACCACCTTAATTAAATGTGACTCATGCTTTAATAAATGAGCAATGACACATTATATCAGGAAACTCTTTCTTAACCACATTCGCGGTAAAGTTGCTCGTACAGAGCAGTATTCTATCAACCAAACTGGTAACATCATTTACACAGGAACATGCTTCTCCAACCACTCCTTCATCACCCCCGTAGCAGGGTACTCCCCATCCCCGAGCCTCAACAACATCTGAACATGG
This sequence comes from Fusarium verticillioides 7600, assembly GCF_000149555.1. Lineage (NCBI taxonomy): Eukaryota > Fungi > Ascomycota > Sordariomycetes > Hypocreales > Nectriaceae > Fusarium > Fusarium verticillioides. The sequence continues at coordinate 4,503,374 of NC_031676.1, read as the reverse complement.
CCCTCAAACCCCTCCCCCTCAAAAACCCTCACCTCCACACTCGTCCCCGCCGCCTTCAACGCCACAGCCAACTCTGTCGCCTGCCGAATGCCCCCCTTCCTCTGAACATGCAGCAGCAGAAACGCCCCCGCGTTCGGTGCAGCTGCGTGATGCGTCGGCGACATGTCCTGCAATTTCACCGGGTCGTCGCTTAGCCCTTTGATCATATTTATGATTATGGGGCCGGTACTGTCGGAGAATTCTGCTAGGGCGTTGTAGTTTGAGCCATCCAACGCGATGACGCCTTTTAGGATGGATATGTCGAAGTTGGCTTTTTGGGCGTAGGTTGGATCTGTGCCTAGGAGGGTTACGACGTGTGCTCCTGAGCTATGGCCCATGAGAACTACACGCTCTGGATCAATGTTGAGGTCTTCAGAATGCTTGACCAAGTATGCCACCGAGTCAGCAATCTCTTGCACCTGCTCCTTGACAGTGATCTTCGGAATGAGCGTGTAGTTGATTGACGCAAAGGCGTAGCCGAGGTCGTTCAAGTACTTGACTTTCTTGGAGCCAGTTGAGTCGAGATAAGTTCCAATTGTCCAACTTCCACCGTGGACGTACACGATGACTGGGGCCTTGGTGGCACTTGTAGTCGGTTTCCACAGACGAAGACGCTGAGCTTCTCTTTCTCCGTAAACGATGTCTGTTCCGCCTTGAGGGACATCTGAGTTCATTTCAGCCAGAAGTGCATGCACTCTGTCCATGTCGATGTCATCATTGGTGTCTTTATAAATGGTGAGACCAGTGACTTCGTCTCCTCGAGCAGCCAAGTCCTGGGGACTCAACTCCGATGCGCTGGGTGTTTCTGAAGAAGCCATGCTGATATTGTGTAATATCTAAATATAAAGAGGAAATCGAGAAGTTTGTGAAGAAAGTAAAGATTATTTCCATTGCGCAACCAATCTATTCATATTATTCGCCCTTCTCCACTTGCTTCCTGGTCCACGTAACATCGCAACGTAAGAAATCTAGCAACCTAAATAAATTCAGATGCCTGGTCAGGCAGACGCATGTCCCAAACAAAGGGTCCTTACTGGACTTCCAGATTCGGCGTGGCCTGGAACGATTTCCCATACCTTATCTCCATCCAGTTGCCGCATAGCCGGGGTCCCTGGAACAAATAAATCCACCAAAACCAAGTCGTCAATTTAGCCTAACCCATCAGCGATAAGAACCTCGAGCGCGTGTAAAGCCATCGGCGTGACGTATTTTTGTATCAGCCTGATACCAACAACAGAACAATCCAAAAAGCAATTTTCGTAAATCCAACCAAACTCCAATCATTTTCTTTTCATCACAATCTCATCACTCCACATTTCCTTATCCCTGCGTCATCAAGATACTCTCAGTAAACTCAATCACCGAACGCAGCTGCTGCAACTGCCCACCTTCCAACAGCATAAACTCCTGATGGTTATGAATCATCTCCTGCGAAAAGTCACACCCATCCTCTCCCGGCTTCGCATCAACACCAAGCTCATCTTGAAAATCCTGTAAATGCGATGAAATATGGCTCAAGACATCAGTATCCAGCGTCAGGAATTGAGCATACGACATGGTCTTGCTAGAAGACAACTCCATGTCTGACTCGATCCAGTCGGAGGGGTTGTTGGTCAGCGCTTTGGAGATGGCGGTGGTGATGCGCTTGAGGGACTTGAAGACTAGAGGGTCTGCCACGTTTGGCGATGCAGAAGAGTCTTTTAGTCTGGAGAGAAAGACGTTTATCATGACGAAGTGATCTTTCATGGTGTAGAGCTCGTCGCGAATCTGGCGGACTTTGGGGTTCGGTGGTTGATGTGGCTTTTTATGCGGTCGATCGGGCAGTGCGGCGGGGGGGAAGCCCATGTGCTTGGTTCTAAACTCGTCAAAGTCCCTGTAGCACGTCCATCAGCTTCAGAAGGTATGTACGAGGAGGAGGTTTGACTTACGCTTTCAAGATGGGCAGAAATTCTGTAAACAGGTCCCGAATGTCCTCCAGCGCCTCGAGACCCCGAGCTAGCTCCAAATTGGTATTCAACGGAATATCTGCCGCCGTCAAACGCCTGCCAAAGTCTGCCGGTGGAGCAACACTCGAAAGAGTCTCCTGCGTTTTCAGAACAACTTTCTTCAGCTCCGACAGGGCTTCCCAAGTGTCGGGGTTCAGTGGAATGTCTATCAAGGCCATGTTGGATCCCTTGGCAGCCCAGTGTTGAGCGTAGACCTCTAGCATCTTGTCAAGATCAGCCGTTTGTATGCAGAGCTGCTTGCACGTCGAGCGAATCAAGCTCATTGTAGAGATTGCATGTCCTCCGATGTCTTTGGCTAGCTTGGCAACAGCGTCGAGAGATGCAGTGGCGTCTTGGCAGGCCTTGTGATAATCGCTTGGATCCGGGTTGGTGGAGGACTCACCAGCAGCATTGGTCTCCACGTCTGCGTTGTACTCTTGGAGTAGCTTCTCATGCTGATACCGCTGCCATTTAGCGATGGACTCGAGAGTGGAATCTGTTACATGCACCGCACCACCCCGCGGCCGTACAGATTGTGACGATAGAGATGGACAGATAGTATCGGGTGCATCAGAGTCTTGCGAGGGGAGCGGCTGCCGTATCGGAACGACGTTATACGACACGATGGTGTTATTTCTCGGGCGCAAAGGGAGCTGCAACTGTGATGGGGGATTTGATGGGCCACCGTGGGATGCCGCGATGACTACTGGCGGCGCTGGTGCAGGTGCAGGTGCAGGGATCTCTTGCGGGGAAGTGGACGGGGATGGTGACGATGGCCGCGAATCCATCGAAATGACGGACGCAGCGCTCTCGACTTCAAGCCAGTCGTCGGCGATAGAATCTTGACGATTCTGGGACATTGTGGTGATGATTTGATACAAAATCTCTCAGAAATGGACGGAATACAGCGGAGCTTTTGATGGTTTTGAAGGGGAGGATGATGAGGGTTGAAAAAAAGAGTGTTGCCTTTCAGCCTGGATTAGGCAGACGTCGCGGGTTGCATCGAGGCAACAATGGTCAGCCCTATAAGGTTCACTCATGGGATTAGGTCAGCATTTTCTCTGTGTCATGTTTGGAGACAAACCCAATCTGGGATATAACTTTCATTGGATACGCATTATTTATCGAAGGAATATTCTACATTTTGATTGTGCCAATGAATGGGAGCATTGGGGAAATGGATGAGTCACCTCCAAACCGTCGCAAACAACTGACCGAATTATGCCCCTTCCAAACATGGCCAGGCGTTGTTGATTGGCCTGTTCCAAAGGACATGCCTCATCACCCTATAAATGCGGCGATATTGTTTGGGTAGGCGTCAAGCCTTCCGAAGGCTGATGCCATTTACAGCATCTGCGATACTGGTAGCGTGTCGTTGGTCGGGATCTAACATTTAGCGTCTGATATAGGCCCATTGTTAATGTACAGCGCTAAGCTTTCGAGGATCCGGTACAGTCCCTTCCTACCAGCACTAGGTACATTTGTCGGGAATAATTCTTGCGATTATAATTCGATTCATCGTCTATTGGACATTGCTATGTTTGTGCGACATTGGGTAGCATTGTGGCTTGCGGGGTAAGTCAGCCCAACGAGGCTCTCACCTGAGGCCTCAACTCAAAACATGAGGTCCATCCCTTAACAAGGTTCATCCATCATCCACTTCCAACTCTGAATCTCAGTGTTCGGTCCTATCGACGCCATCAACATGTCGGGCCTCGAGCCACTTGCCGCCTTGGGGCTCGTGTGTAACGTCCTTCAATTAGTTGAAGTCGGACTGAAAACAGCCACGCTTTGCAAGAATGCCTATCGCACAGGCGAACCGGATCCCGAGCTCAGCGTCTACGCTCAGAATCTGGCAGTCGCCGCTTCAAGCTTGAGCCAGTCGCTGGAGCGCTCCCAGCACCCCCTCAGTCTCGATGACGCGAGGCTCTTGACTCTAGCTCGCAATTGTCGAGATGCCGAAGCTGAATGGAGGAAGGAAACCCCAGCTCGGTTGCTTTCCCAACAACAACCTCGAAAGCGAGATCGCTTTGGGGCCGTTTTCCGAGGGATTATCAATAAGCCGGAAATCGATCGCTTGGAAAGTCAGCTACAGAAAGCCAAAGAGTCTCTGGAGACAGATCTTCTTGTTGGAGCCTTCAAACGTCTTGAAATCTCCAAGGTCCAGGCTGACGACCTTCGAGAAACGCTTCAAAATTTCCTTGTAATAGCATCCGCCAGTGAAACAAAACTTCATAACCTCATCCAAGGACAAGTATCTCTGGTCAATACGCAGTTATCAGACCGCATTGAGAGAGCCGAATCATCCACAAAAGCTCATATCACATCAGAACTTGGTATTCATGAGTCAAGAATTATATCAAACGCCGAAAAGGGGAAGGATAGTCTCTTGGCAGAAGCTGAAGCAAGAGAGGCGAGCCGGAGGGAGGACGAGGCCTACGAACGACTCCTGCGCAGCTTCCATTACCCAGACATGAATCATCGAAAAAAACGAGATACATTCCTCTCACGCGTTGACATTCCACTGGATATTCGGACGAGCCAGTTTAGATGTTCCTCATCCAAAGCCTCGGCTTGGTGGTGGGCTAGACCTCAACGCCGAAGGGCTGGTCTACGGCACCTTTGTCAGATGGCTTGAATCGCCTGAAAGCCGGTATTGGATCAGTGGCAGACTTGGCACCGGGAAAAGTGTGTTAATCAAGTTCATCACCTCTCATCCACAAACAATGCACTCATTACAGCAATGGCAACCTGACGTCCAGATTCTCGCTCACTTCTTCTGGAAAGTTGGCAGTCCCATGCAAAGCAGTTTTAAAGGCTTTTTATGCTCTCTTGCCTACCAACTATTCGCTTTAGATAAGAGGAATGTCATCGGTCGGCTCCAGAAGCATCCTGACTGGTCCCGCAAGGCAGGACCTGGTGATTGGGACAACAATGATCTCCAGTCTCTGGTTACTAGTCTTTTAGGCCTGTCAGCTAAGCCTTTTTGTCTTTTCATTGACGGCCTCGACGAGCTCATGGACGATGATGGGGTATGTACCTTAATTGGGTTCCTCAACACTTTGCAAATATCATCACCACTGGTCAAGATTTGTATGTCAAGCCGCCCAGAACAAGCCATACGAGTGCGACTGTGTCACGAACCAGACTTGAAAATGCAAGACTTGATATGGTTTGATATTTGGCAATATGTATGGGCTACTCTTGGAAACGCAGTCGGTCTAGCAAGCTCTTCAATTTTCGTCGAGGATCTTGTCAGGGATATCACCAGCATGGCAGAAGGGGTATTTCTTTGGGCTGTCCTGGTAACAAGATCAGTTGCTCGGGGTATCTTAAATGGTGACTCAAAAGAGGAT
>NC_031676.1:4470657-4497271 GCF_000149555.1 Fusarium verticillioides 7600 | reverse complement strand
AGACTCGTCAAGACTCCTAGGAACTTCATGAGCTTTACTTTAGCATGTGGGCCAGACTGGGTGAGGACTCAGATCTTTACCAGGAGTCGACGGCCCTCATTCTCAAAATTGCCCTTTTTGCTTTGCGGCCACCATGGTTAGAAGCATTGCCCTATCTATTAGCAACATTGTCACCACGCATATCTATTCTAGAAATGATGGTGGCTTCAAGTCATGATTTGTGGTCCATGCCTGTAAACGACTTTGTCACACTCCGAGCAACGGATCTTGTGCAACGGTGCAATGAACTCTGTACAAGAATACAAACCATAACAGGTGGCCTTTTTGAAGTCATTCGCGCGCATTACACACATCCAACAGAAGAGCAAATGGCAGATGAGTCGTTCCCTCATCTTCTTAAGTATGATAAACTCCAGGTACAGCCCATTCACCGAACGGTCTTCGATTTTCTGATCGAGACGGATGACGGAAAGACTATAATGGAATATCACAAAGCGTCTCAAGAAGAGTTGTTTCTTAGAATTTTCAGATCATGCCTGCTGCGAGAATGTCTCTGGCCAGAAGTTTACTTTGCTGGTAGTCCGTACGGGATGCAAATGCAAAAGGAGGATCGCAAATATTGTGAAGCAGATCATCGCCTTCAATTGCACCTTCATTGCCTCTTAAGGTCAACTTCTACGATGGAGGTTTCGACATTAACCGAGCTATTGGATTTTATATGGACATTCCTCGTTGAAAGAACTAAAGGCTTCTCATGGCAAGCAGACACCAGGGTCAGCAGCAGAGTACCAAGAACCAAACTGGAATTTCTGTTACGCATTGCCCCAATGGGATTCGACGCTTATGTTGGGAAGTATCTCCATGAGTGGGAGAGTAAGCGGCAATTCGATCTATTACATCAAGTTCTACTAGCTTGCCTCCATTCTCCCTACAAGTTACACAACCATTATGGATGGGTCGAATGGGTCACAAGACAGCGCCGCATCGAACATATTCTTAGGATCATTCTTTCAGCCGACGAGCCATGGTTTTCACTCCTAAAAGCACCACAAATCAGCAACAATACTGTGGCAAAAACGGCCCTAGCATGTTTTCTCGTCTCATCTATAAACGCTTTCCGGGCTTCTAAAACCCGCTACCAAATACCCTGGGATTCTGATAGGATCAATACAACGATCCGAATCATAAATGACTTCCGGCACGTAATGTGCTTTGATGATCGGTTGCTTGTTACACTATATCCCACAGAGAACCGGTGGGATCCACTTGATTTCATTAATTGTAGACGTCATCATCAAGATGAAGAGGCCGTCTATGTGGAAATTAGCGTTTCAGCTCTGGTCCAGACCTTCTTGCGCCATGTTCGCTATTACGATACCGCTTTTGACTGTCAAGACGTCGAGGAGGCCCTCGATCTGAAGCTTTTCTCTCAGACTATAAATCCCATCATGCTTGGCATGCAAGAAGGGCTGTTTCCTATTCCATCCATGGCAGATCAAGTCATCTTTCAGAAGATCTGCCAGTTCTTACTACTACCTGAGCTTCCAAGCTCGTCGAGCCGTGAAGTTGAAGATCCGGAAGACTATCGGAAAAGGATGGCGGGAAGTTGGAGCGATGTATCAAGGCGGATCTGTAGCACAAGAACACAGGTTGAGATTCCAAATGCAATAGAAGAGAGGATCGGTCAGGACTGGATGAACTTCTACCTTTGTGGTTCTTGTGAGGCGAGAGAAGCCACTCAAGGGTAGAGGTCATATTACTATTGTTGTCGAGGCTTTTTTATTTTAGAGCACAGTGTCAGAAATACTCGAGAACATGGGCAGGTCATTCGATCTCGGCTGTCGCCAGTCATATGAATTACTCATGGTTACCAAATGCAACGATCTTGAACCAGGCTATTTGGACTTTCATTAACGATTCTGTTCCCCTTCAATCATCTTCTAGCATAGACAGCGTGGTTACCAGATCCTGGGCAGTACCTTTCCAGCCAGCTGGCAAACTTGCGCTATCCGATGCCTCGCCCTGACTCACCCCGGAGGGTTCCTCCTGAAAGCGTCTAGTAAGTTTCTCCAACGTTGCAGAAGAAGTACCCTTCGCTACCATCTCAAGATCAACTGGATAAGCGCTAAAGAACTCTCGACTCCTGCAACTCTCACCCCGTACCTCTTCTAGTAGCCGCTGTGTGCTGGCTGTCAAGGGAGCACCCTGTCGCTTCGTCGTGACTATCAGGCTCTGCACTATACCACTAACAAAGGACATATAGCGGGCTAGATGCTGATATCCGCGCATACAGAGTAGAAAGTAGAATTGTGATTCATTGCTGGACAAATCACGTAGTATGTGGTTGACAAGATAAAGCATGCCGCTTTGCCAGATGATGGAGTACTTGCATGATTCGCAATTTGCACGGTATTGATAGACAAGACGCTTTAGTTGCTCAATCTATGCTGATATAACGGCTTTCGGAGTAGCGTTTACTCCTGCAAAAGGCGGGAAGCTTGGGCTACGGGAACTCATGCTCGAAAGGGCGGAATAGATCGATAATAGCTGTATGAAACCAAATACTTGGTGATGTAAGCATCTTGACAAATTATATCAGGGAGGTATATATAGTGTCGATACTAGGTATGCCGTGCCGGGCTGCGGTCATTGCTTTCCCTGAGATGCGAAACCTCGGTGCCCTTTTGGGCATTGGTTCTTGGTAATAACTCATCGATATGACCCTGGTGACTATGTCAGTTGTACGCTTCACCGGGCATGATTCTCATGGAACTGTACATTTGGAAGTTGTAAGCACCCCAGCAGCTGCGCATGCTGCTCTTTCAGCGCACTCATCGCTCAGGTCGAGGCTATTTTGTGAGTAGACATCTGATTTCCCATACAGTCACATGCGCTGTGCCATCCTGGCATTATCTTCTTGCAAACGACGTCCCGCTTTATCCTTTCCTAGCGTAGTAAACGTCATATTCATCAGAGATGTCGCTGCAACAGTCGTGAGACAGTCAACACTCTTCTCATCATCATAGATCCATAAGGCCTCGTCTAAAAACTTGGTAGGTAGTGTGGTGGCCATTGGTTCATAGTGGGCATAGCTCTGCTGTGAGGCGAGCTTCGTGATGACTGTTTGATGAACGTAGACCTGGCAGTTTCGAAGACTCACAGTCGCCCAGGCAAGAAGAGCGTTGACCAGGATGCTAGAGCAGAAGTTGGTCTCTGCATTGGCCAGCTCATATAGAAACAGATCGGTGTCGAAATAGGCCCACCAGGGCTGATTCGTATTGAGATATAAGGCGATGGCCTCAGCGGCGAATTGGTTACTTATGGGGACACTTGTCCTGTGTGAAATTTGACATGGATCGATAAAAATACTGTTATCGGCCCCAAATGATGTTCTGCCTAACACTTCCCGCGGCTGAACTACTATGTTCACCGCCAGGCTCGATACACTATCGTGGAGAAGATTCGATAGCCCCGGGTCCTGAAAGATATCGGCATGCTGTGGCTCAATGCCAAGCAGTCCTAGATCCAGAGAAGCCGCATCGAGAGGAGCGAGGGGCAAATAGTGTGGCACGCACAGCAGAGGGTCACATATGAGGGTTAAAAGAGCCTTGATTTCTCTCGTGTGATGGGGGGAGCTATGCTACTTATATATAAGAGGAGCTCTGATCCTTGTCAGGTAAGCTAGACCGATCAGGGCTACCCTATCTTTGAACAAATAGACCTGCGGATAGTGAACAACGAGCTGGAACTCGAGCGGTGTCTGTGTTGGTGTGACGCTGCCCCTAGCTGCATGGATCGACGGGTTAATATTCATGGACAAATTGCCGTCAAGAAAATCCATGATCTCTCTGGGGGAGCGGTCTTTTCGCAGGTAATCCAAGACCTGTAACGCGAATGCCTGTGGTTGGCCTCTGAGTATTTCGACCAAGCCTTCCGAGGGCTGCACATCTCGACGGATATTTCCAACTGCCGGTGCGCTCAGGCTGAGGGGGGTGTCCGGCTGGTCAGAGTTTGGTGTACTTTAGGTCGAAATTCGTTGGCGAAGATGCTCGACGGTAGCTTGGAGCCCGCAATCTGATCTTTATCCGCTTGTCGGTGGTTGAAACCAGCTGGCGTGTCGTAGACGCAGCCAATCGATGCTTTTTTACACTAATGGCATTTCGGACGAGCACATCCGCACTATCGCTTTAGTATTAGCTGTCGCTGCAGAGCCTGGACTGAAATGAGTTGAAGCAAGATGTACCTTGACCTTGCGTCTCTGACAGGCTGGTGGATCGTTGGTCAGCTTGGAATTGCCACTGGTATTCCCGGTTTTCCAAAAACTCACTCTGATAAGCAACGGGAGCGTTGCGTCTGCGCGGGGGCAGCGCCTTGCGTTTGGTAGTAGCGGGAAGTACCTGGTCAATCTCGCCCGGTGCTTCAGCCGCGAGCTTGGGTAGTAGTATCTTCCTGTCTGGCGGAGCCATTGAAATTAGTGCTGTAGTTAGAAAGGGTCGCCACTAGGTCAGATTTGTTTGAGGGGGGCTTTTCAGCCAGATTGCATGAGGAATAGGAGTCTCCGCTGCTTCTTGGCTGCTCTGGCTACGTATCTTCATCACTAACAAGGGAGGGCACTGTGCCCTTCGATATTGATAACTCTTAAAAAGAATTGAGTAACCATGTCGATAAGATAAGCCTCTTCGCGCAATGAACGGAATGTAAATTAAGGCCTCGAGTTCAAAACTCTAAGTGAACACAGTAAAGAAGCTGATAATATATCCATAGAAATTAACACATAAGCGCCCATGCCTTCCACCAAGGCTAAAGAACTTAACAGGGAACCCAGTAGTCTCCAACAAGCGGGCACACAGTCTTGGTCTTGCAGACGCGGTCGTTGTAGCCCGGATAGTAGCTCTTGCAGAATTCGGCAGTGAATCTCTCAGGCATGTAGTCCGAATATTTGTCGCTAGGGTAGCACTAAGCATCGTGACGTTAGCAAAACATGGTAATCAGGGGGAACAAGAGTTACTTACAAGCTCTCCACCGTCGACTCGTTCGGCGCGGCCGCGGATGTACTGGCAGTAGCCGCTTACCGTGGTTTGGCCTTGCGCGTTGATACAGGCGCAGGCTTGCACCTGTGTGCTCGCAGCCTTGTCGGGGACTGGTGCAGGAGTGGCCATGATGGCGGGGATGGTCAGAGCGAGGGTAACAAGGAACTTCATGTTGAGCGATTTTGTATGGTTTCTGGAGCAGTACTAGCGAAGGGTGATTTGTAAGTAGTAGAAGGGCTTGTGATGGTAATACAATGAGAGATTGAAGTGAATAACAGGAAGAGTATTTATGTTGAAAGATATCACGAACATCAGCTTGGCAAGAGGTTTATTCAGCTGTCAAACAAAACCATCGTAATCATTACAAAGATATATTCAATACCGTTTTAGGCATTCATCCCATATCACATCTAATAGTATCACCTGCAAAGCATGATTGCATGGATAACTCTCTTGGAATAAACCCAACTACGTTGCACTATACTTCATTTCTGGCAGGCATAAACCGCAGCATATAAAAGTCACATCATGAGCTCGTTACCTATCACGGACACAAACGCCAAACCAAGTAGGTACATAATTTCCAATTGCCCGCGGACCCAACCGCACCAATCAAAACCACACGGAACAGTCCTCAAAAGGCCGTTGGACATTCGACGACGCGGGGTTATGCATAAACGACCTCGGCCTGATGCTACGCTAGGGTTGCAATACGGACTTGTATTATAAAATATCCAGAAATAACGGCATTTACGAATACGCTAAAACCGATTTAACTGGTAATTGAGGACGGCAAAGGGCCGATCCCTCCTTTGTCGTGTTTTTTGCAGGGAGCGGAACGAGATTTTAGTTGCCGGATCTGATACATCCGATTGTATCATGGCTGAATGAGAGAACGCAGAGGTATTAGTTGTCATGCATAACTTGAATTGAAATATCACTCACAGTTTACTGTAGAATTTCCGAAATACTTCTTTTACCTAAGTCATGCATTGATCCTCTGCATCCCTTTCAAAGGCCTGCCCTGCGGTTTGGGTTTTGAGAGGGCTGAGCTTTTTAATTGCTATGAACCTGCAAACAGTTTGCTGTATTTCTTCCAAGCTTCGCCCCTGTACTCCTGATGGATACACAAGAGCTTGCCCCGTACCAGCTTCGTGAGGTACATGAGCTCAGTTCTGCCTGCTGATCCAAGCTCTCAGTCTCAGTCACAAGTCTCAACTGCAAACAACACATCTAAGGTACCTGAGCAATACCCGTTGCCCATGTCTCGCTGCTTCTATAAGAAGGCGAAGACAAAACTGTCCTTGATTTCTATACCTGGTATTCCCCTGCCCATCAATTGCGCTGATCCAATTGAACTTTGTTCTCCATCTCCCAATTGGACTGTGAACTGGCGCTCTCGATCGTATATCTCATAGATATGGTATATAGATACGCCTGCTGCCCTCTACTTGGGTTGCCTGCGGGTCGATGTGACTCGTGAGGGTGTCAGCTATTGATACAGTCTTCCAAGCGGTTGCAAGAACTAAGTCTTTGCTCTCGCGGCCAGGGCTTCCAGTCTGACGATTGGAGTGGCCTCGTCCGATAAGACGACTTCGATAGGCCTCAGGATTCAGATGGCATCTATTGGCCCTAGCTCAGAAACCAGGATCAGATGTTTTTCAGTGATTAATGCTGCGAGAAACACCGTAACTTTCTGTGCAGTATGTCGACATAAGAAAGTGGAACTTGCCATGGTTTAGTCCTCGCGAATCAGACAAGCTGTCTTGTAACCTGCCATCAACTTTCTTTAGATACCCAAGGCTCCTTCTGCCATGGATCGCAGCCTTTTCCATCAAGGTCAGCATTCCAAGACCAATTCACAATACTTCAAGGTTGACATACCCAGAAGTGAATTTTCTCTAGTGATAAATTCGCTTAGGTCTGCACAATGCTTGCCTTCCACACACAAGTCAAGTGCCAGCATGATATCCACATGAGATTGCTCTTCAAGCACTATGTGATGGATTGCCCGTCACTAGAGTCCAGCTTTGTAGGCGATTGTTGCTAGATTCTTCCAAAAAGCAGGGTTATCTTTAATTATTATCTCAAACACGATACTGAACAAGAAAATATCACTTCTGCACTCAACAAACGATCGGTCTTCGAATATAGAAAAGTCAAAGCAACGTTAAGAAGGCTATTTTTAGGCACTTCGTAGAGATCGCCGCGCTATCCCCTGCTTCCCGGCTCTACCAATCTAATGGCGCCCATATGAGAAGCAATCACAGCGGATTAACTCATGGGAAGAAATGTGGCAATTCAGGCCTCGGACTTCAGGTGCGTTGCATATACACGTTCCTGGCAATGGTAACACATTTCATGAGTATCCTGTGGAGTGTTGTGCAAGAAACTTTGCGGTTATGTATTTTTTATTGATGCATTTCAGTAACAACATTCGACATCACGTATAAGTGAGTTCTCCAGTGTTTGAATTTTTATATTGTACATGGGCTTGACTTCTGCAAGCGCATTCACTATTATCTACATATAAAATAAGCCTGACCTTTCAAAGGATCAATTCTCCTCCATCAACACATCGCGTTCTCTCCAAGTATATCTCAGATAACTTAGAATTGGCGAGCGTGACGGCGAGCCTTCTTGGAGGCACCGTTCTTGGAGCGGAGCCAGTCAATGAAGGTGTCAAGAGTGAAAGTCTTGGGGAGAGCACCATCCTCAGTATCCTCCTCCTCAGCGACAGGGGCCTCAGTAGCAGGGACCTCAGCAGCCTGAGTAGCAGCAGCAGCAACAGAGGTGACGAGGCTGGTGAGGGCGACAGGAGTGGGAGCAACGGGGGTCGGGGCAGAAGGAGCGGGAGTCGAGAAGGTTCCGTTGGAGGGAGTGTCAGGGACGACAGGCTTGGTGCCAGAGGCAGAACCGTACAGAGCAGGTCCTGGGATCTCGTATGTGGTGGAACCCTTGTAAGGGTCGAAGAGAATACCAGGCTCAGAGTCGGTGTAGAGCTCAGTGGTCAAGGTACCCTCAGGCTCATCGGTTCCAGAGCCGGTGATGTCAATGTTGAAGCACTGAGGATAGTTCTGGGCACCATCCTTGGAACCAGCACCGTGTAGAGCGATGATCTCATGACGGAAGACGTAGCTACCAGCCGCAAGAGTCTCAGGGACAGTGGTAGTCCAGGTGTTGTTGTTCTTGATCAGATCGGCAGCAGCCCAGGTTCCATCCAGACCAGCAGCATCGATCTTGACCCACTTGAGAGTAGCAGGGTCAGCAGAAGTGCACTTTCCAGAGCACTTGGCAACATAGGTGAGAACAGGGCCAATGTGAGACTCGGGCCAGGCTGACCACTGGAACTCAACGGTACCACCGGCCTTGACGGACATGGAGGTTTTACCGGGAGCGGCCTTCTTGTGGCAGGCAATGTCGGAGGTGCCGTAGTCGGAGGGGGGAACGAACCCGTTGTCGAGGTTCTCAGCGGACCACGCAGCAATGGTGGGGATCTCACCGCCCTGCTGGGCCTTGTAGTAGGAGCTGAGGTCGTAGCCGGCCTGGTAGGTTCCGTCGACCTTGATGCCGGTGACGGTTCCGTGGGCGAGGGCGACGGAGGCGAAAGCGCCAGCGAGAGTAGCAGCGACCTTGAAAGACATGTTGATTCTTTGAAAAGATAGAATTGATGAAGGATTTGAAAGTCAGGTAATGATTTGAGAAAGAGGGAAATAGACCAGCTTCACACAGTGAAGAGAAAGAATGGAATGGAATGTAGAAAAAAAGAGTGAATGCACTGCACTTGAGATGAGAAACTAAGCTGAAGAAACACAAAACCAGACGACAAGAGTTTCACGTTTATATATGTTTCTTTGCCATATCTCATCGGATTTAGTGATCGACGCTCGTTATCACCCGCCAAGAAGCATCTCAATTCACAGTGGTGGAAAAGCACGTCGTCTCAGCATCGTGGAGCCGCACGCCTTTTTCGGATAAGGCCCCGGCCCCAAGCGCGCGGTAATAGGCCCAAGCTCCAGGGACTGTTACAGACTCAGTTCAACAGTCAAGGTTAATTGTTTCTGACTTGGTTAAGTTCGTCTGATGTTTTGGTGATGGCGTAAGCTGCACGTGGAGGGCCTGAGACGTTGATTTAATAAAATTTCCGCCTATTGAACTAATTGTTTAAGCTTATTTCTGGGTCTTGCGACTTGTCGGCGATGCTGACTGGTTGTTGGGCTGATTTTCGCATTGGGCTAGTCAGGGGAATGGTCCATCATGTCTTGTGTAGTTTCGCATATCGGAAAGTGGGAGTTCTTGGGGAGCAGTCTCTTGAGTCGCTCGTGTTTTGAGCGGGTGTCTCTTCGCAGTAACCAGACTTTTTAAGCCCTTGACACTGAAGTTCAAAGACTCAAGATAGCTTGCAATCATTCATCAACGCCTTGTTTTTAGAGTATTCTTGATCTTCTGAGTCTAAACCTCTTTGAGGCTTGCGCAGGCATTTGCTGTTAAAGATCTATGTTTCATTGCCAAGACTGTCTGTGATCAATCTGATCGCCCCTAATTCTTTACGCGGGTCGCGATCTTGTACGCGGTTAACGTGCCCCTGTACCCTGTGGCTATCCGCTCACCTGGAACACTCCCTAGCTTCACCTTGCAAGGTCAAGAAACGAGATCCCTAGTCTAGTTTGCCACTGGTGATATTTTATTCTTCTGCAGCATCGGCCCGCGTATTGAATCCGTTTAGATACTCCGTCTGAAAAACACAGAATCAATACCCTATATTGTATCGCTGGGGAGATAAAATACATATAGTCCTACGATACTAATATACTTATGCTTACCAGTAACTGTTAAGCCAATCTGTCAGATTGTCAATAAGCAAAGCTGGTAGTTCTCATTTGCAGCTGTAATCTGATAAGAGATCGCAAGATGAAAGAGAAGTGCAGACTTGTCAAGACATGTCAACGTTTTCCCTCTATTCGTGGCCCAATGACTTCCTTTAAAAATGAACAACTCTCTGTCCGCGGTGACCGATGTGCCTTTTTATTGTTCCCTGACTAAGCGGCTGTGGCATTTTCATGTTTGGACCCCTACATCGGAAGTTCGGAAGATAGACTGGACAAACCTTAGTCCAAGATAAGCTTTGATATAATGAAACATAGAAACGAATATTGTAAAAAAGGTTTCCCGGATACCACAGAGTTCTGTTTAAAACTTTGAAAATGTATGTATGCCGGCTAAATGCCGTTGAACTGTCCGACATTCGACCCAGACGTATCCATCCGCTGATGTCTGCTGTGCCGGCTCATGGCGCGGGAGTTTTCTTGGTCTGCCTAGACTGTCTTCTTATCTGATTAAGCTTGGAGTGTTACGTCAGAGAGTTCTAGCTCAAACCGGTTTTCTATGTCCGGCACGTCAGAAGAGCCTCCCGCCGGGTATACGGAAGGTCTTATGTCGAATGTGCAAAGCTTATCGCTGGCTATGAGGCGAGGGAGAAACAGCTCCAATAGAGTGCTCCACAGGTGTCACATAAGTACTATGATTGGTGGTTAATGAAATGCGATGTCATAAATAAGCGGCCGATCGGACCTTATCACATCGCCAGAGCGTTATTCCCGTCAGACTCCATATAACAATACCGCTCGTCAGCTGGCATAGCACTTGTCTCTAATGCCAATGCTGTTGCTTTTTCTTCTTATCATAAGGCTTCATGTTCAATTGAGCAACTCAGCGAGTGTTGTGTATGACATTTGAAGGCTTCAATATATACGGAGACAGTTGGTTGTTCAAGCTCTTCTTCGACCGGAAAGCCCGGAACGTGTGTCTTGGAATTTTCTGACGTTATATAAATATAACCTCAACACCCAACTGGTTGGAAATGGGCCCCCCGCGGACACCGGGTGGATAATGTCATGATCAGACCACATATTTATACCAAAATGTCTCCCATTATCTTACATCACATCCTCATGCAAACACCATCCTCAATAGCGGGTGAATACATTATTCACCACCATTTTTCGCATCATAGCTCAACCGCGACTTACAATTCATAACTCCGAACCCAGCTGAACCGAAACGAATCCAGGGCCACCTTTTCGAGATGTCCAACACTACGGATGCGTCGGGACCACTCACCCAAGAACAGGTCGATACGCTAAGATCGGGATGTCAGAGCTTGATAGAAGGAATCGATACTTCATACGGATATGTCCCGACTTTGGGGGCTGGAATCGCCTTCTGCGTTCTCTTCGGTCTGAGTCTTTTTGGCCATTTTATTCAGTTTGTTAGGAAACGCCAATGGACATCATTTGCTTTTGGAGTCGGAGCTTTGAGTATGTCAAAAATCGCTTCCATGGTCTCAGTCGCAAGCGTGAAGAGTTGCTAATACCTATGAATCAGCCGAAGTAATTGGTTGGGCTGGTCGAACATGGTCGAGTGAATGTCCATATAACAACAACGCGTTCTTGATGCAGATCACAACTCTCATCATCGCCCCGACATTTATTACGGCAGGGCTCTACATTATACTCGGCGCCTTCATCAATCGACTTGGTCGTGAATCTTCTATCCTTGGGCCGAGAATGTACGCTATTGTGTTTTTAACATGCGACATTATCGCTCTCATCGTACAAGCTGTTGGGGGAGCGATGGCCTCTACAGAGTCAGACAAGATTGACGGTGATACAAAGCCAGGGACAAATATCATGGTAAGATCTATAATTCTTTATTATTGTGTGGAAATGAAGTGACAGTAACTGATTGGAATGATGGACAGGTCGCTGGCATTGTCTTCCAGATGGCAGCCATGGTGGTTTTCGCCGTCTTAGTTATTGACTTTCTGAGAAGAGTCTTTGTCAAAAAGTCGTACTTGCAGTCGAGGAAGCAAGGACTATCTGATGACAACGCTTTGCCAAAGGCTTACACTTGGCTCTTGGCTGCCGTCTTTATTTCCTTGACCATGATTTTCATCCGAAGCATCTACCGAACCGTTGAGCTTCTGCAAGGCTGGAGTGGTTACCTGATTACTCATGAAGGATACTTCATCGGTTTAGATGGTGCCATTATGGTTGTGGCTATAGCAGTTTTTAACTTTCTCGATCCGGTTTATCTGCTATGGGGTCAGGACGATAAATTGGCGTCGTCGCTTGAGCAGAATGAGCTAAGGGGGATGGGAGAGGCTAGTACAGAGCGCTGGGATGAGTCTACTGTTATGTCTGACTAGGAAGCAAGATTGGATACCCTGGATATTAACAGAAAAAGATAGAATCACTTATATAGATAAAGGATAATAACAGTTGATGATATACTTAATAATGCACTTATGGCTGAGAGCTGGGATCATCAGACAGAACTTAATTCAATTCAAAGGAATGAAAGAATATATCTCAAGTTACAGACTTAGGCATCAAATACAGGTATCAAACTTGTAGCAGCACCCAGTGCTACTATACACACAATGGTCACCAATGCAGCTGCAGCAGAGTGAACATAACTTTTCTAGGCTCCCTGGCTGGGATCTAAGCAAACATCAGAGACCAGCAACACTTTCCAGATCTTAACGTCTACTAGAGGTCGAGTGAGGGCCCGTCGGATATCGATTGTGGACCAACTAGGGTCCTGAAACTTCATGAGGAGGTCTACCAGGTGCCGTGCCCTGGTGTTCCTAGCAACCAAGCTGATCCAGAGACTGTCATCACAGCCACGACAGAGAAGAAGCACCATGGACATTTACTGAGAGCAACAAAATATACTTTGACATGCGGTGACACACAGCCTCTTTGCACCCCCAATCGGTCTATCTGTTTCTCTAACAGATGACAACTGACCTGTTCGAGCGGTCAACAGAATGTCCAAAGGGCGTCTCTCCAGAATTTATCTGGAAGGTGTTTAGTTCAGTGTGTGACAATGAATATACAGGCCACCTCTCGTACTAATTAATAGTTAAGCAAAAACTGGATCAACGCTGTTCAAAGATTTCCGTGAATCTTCCAAAGCAGAAAAGGACAACAAAACAGGTCTGGAAATCGAGCTTGCCATTAAATCAAGTGGACGCTTTCAAGCACTTATCACATCATCTCGCCTGACACTGCACTCTTGACGACGATACACAATATTCGAGATGAGTTCCGCATGGCCAGCTCACTCGCCGATGGCCAAGATGCCGTCTGGAAACAGATGTCGCCAGTTCTCATCAGAACTATGACCTGTACATGCCAGCATGATCCAGGGGTCTGATAGCAGAGGTAGAGACAGCACATGTCTTCGAGAGTTCATTTAATTACGATTGAACGATTACTTCAAAAACTAACTGAGGTGACAGATGGCTTGCTCCTTGATCTGTACCAGACACAAGCCAGCATAAAAGAGGTCGGATTCGTGAGGGTGCAGGACAATAACCTGGGGCGGCAACCTACCGGGATTCTCAGTTTTCCCTCGAGTCTCTTGTCACACTCGATGTCTCCAACTGTAGCAATGGATCTGGCATGGTGAAGTACCAAGGGTACAGGCTTTACGCGGTCTGAGCGAGTCGCCCTTCCGAAAGAAGTTGGACTCATTATTAGCTTGATCAAATAGTTTGTATAGCCACCATCATCTCTGTTCCCGTTATCATGTTGACGTGGACTATTAATAAGGTATCCGACTGGCGGAACAAGATAGAGCCCAGTGGCCAAACTCATCGACAGATTTGCCAGGCGGATGGTCGACAGAGAGTCACTCCAGTCCAAGGAGCAGATTTAGTGGTGCTATGAGGAGAAACAGAGGCAATTACAGCTCAAGTGACGAGAGCTTAAAATATGTACTAATCCTACATCATGCACATGAGATCTCTGAACCCAGTTATGCTCCAACATTCACAAAGACAATCACATATTGAATAGTAAACACTTTACTTGGCTTCATGCCCGTAAACATATTAATCTAAGAAATTATCTAATAGAAAGTAATAGGTGCAGGTAATAGGTGCATATACTATGCAGCGTATATATCTCCAAACCGTCATATACTCGTTGCTCCGCGTGAGCAGTCAAATTATTTACAGGAAGAAGGCGACAAAACCAGCCGCAAAGAGAGCAGCTCCGACGCTACCTCCGACACGTCCAGCACCGGCAGTGACCTGGGTGGGAGTGGTGGCGGGAGGAGCAGGGTAGGTCTCAGCAGGAGTGCTAGGGGCAGGGACAACGGGAGCAGTCTCGACAGGCTTGCTGGGAGCAGGAGGCTGAGGGTAGCTAGGGTGAGACTCGGCGGGAGGCTGGGCAGGCTGAGTCTCCTTGGGGGGCTGAGGAGCAGGAGGTTGAGCGGGGTGAGTCTCCTTGGGAGGGGTGACGCCAGGCTGGGTCTCCTTGGGGGGAGCGGGGTAGGTCTCCTTGGGAGGTTGAGGGGCAGGAGGCTGAGGGTAGCTGGGGTGAGACTCCTTAGGGGGCTGAGGAGCAGGAGGCTGAGGGTAGCTGGGGTGAGACTCCTTAGGAGGCTGAGGCTTGGGAGGAGTCCAGGTTCCGTTACCAGGGTGAACAGGAGGAATAACGACGGGGTGAGTCTCCTTGGGAGGGACAACGTGAGTCTCAGTCACAGGGCAGATGGTGGTAGAGACAGCGTAAGTCTCAGTGGTGACATGGGGCTTCTCAGGGCAGTTGGTAACCTCAGGAGGGCACTTGGTGACAGTGTGGACCTTGGTGGTGTAGATGGTTGAGGTGGTCCACTGAGAGGTCTCGGGGTAGCCGGGCTTGGTGTACGAAGGCTTGGTGTAGGTTGGCTTGGTGTAAGAAGGCTTCGTGTAAGTGGGAGGCAGATAGCCGGTCTCAGTTGAGGAGGTGCCCTCAGCGGGGAGAGTGTCGCTGGGAGGAAGGTAAGGAGTCTCGGTAGAGCTCTCAGCGGAAGGAAGAGTCTCGGTGGGAGGGAGGTAAGGAGTCTCGGTTGAGCTGTGCTCCTCGGGCTGAGTCTCGGAAGGAGGAGGGTAGACATCAGTTGTCTCCTCAGGAGGGGGGTAGACGCCAGTGGTCTCCTCGGGGGGGGTATAGGCGCTGGTAGTCTCCTCAGGGGGAGGATAGACACCAGTGGTCTTTCCGGGAGGAGGATAGACATCAGTGCTCTTCTCGGGAGGAGGATAGACATCAGTGCTCTTCTCAGGAGGGGGATAGACGTCGGTGCTCTTCTCGGGAGGGGGATAGACGTCGGTGCTCTTCTCGGGAGGAGGGTAGACGCCAGTAGGCTGAGTCTCCTCAGGAGGAGTCACAGGCTTGGTCTCCGAAGGAGGAGGATAGGCACCACCATTGGAAGGCTTAGTAGCCTCAGGAGGAGGGTACTCGTTAGAGGGCTGGGTGGAAGGCTTCTCGACGGCAGGAGGAGGGTAAGCAGCAGCCGGGGGAGTATACTCGTTGTCGGGAACAGCAGGGTACTCTTCCTGTCCAGGAACAGGGTAATTCCTCTCGACAACAGCGGCGTTGGCCAGGCTGACAGCCGCACTGAGAATAACGAGACCTCGCATCTTGATGGATTTGGTTTAACGAATGCTATAAACGAGTGAAGCTTGGTTAAACGAAAGGTGGGTGAAGAAAAACGGAAACAATTCTTGGGGAAACGCTCAAGACTCTTATACTCGATGCAAGGTAAGGTGTCGTCCCCCCCCTTGACAAAACACCCCAGGATCTTATCATCTTGGCTCCCTCGTGTCCTATCGGCCCAACTGCGCAGGGCCAGAAGGGAAATACGGGTTCTTCTCCATAGTTCATCCCAGTAACGTGATGTAATAAACGGCAGGAAAGAAAAGGTTGGTTGGGTAAAGGTGTACGGTGGAACCTCTCCTATGCGGGCGGCTCACAAGGATCCATAATAAATTACATCCATGCTCAAGATCACGATGTTGACCGTATGAACAAGTTCGGATGTGACGGAGCGCGCCCATCGTGTTCGTCTATTACGGTTGGTGCACGGTGCAAGCAAAGGGCAGAAACGTTTGGTTGAGAGCCTCTGATAGGCTACCAGAGCGTTTCGCCGTTTCTTTTTTAGATAAAGTTAATCAAAACACGCCGCTTGGTTAGCACTGTCTTTCAGGCACAGGAACCGTATTACCCGTAAATTTTTTGAGTCAACTTGTCTCAATGGAGTCAGCCTGCGGGGTAACCCAACGTTTGACCAACGACCTGCGTCAGCTCAGTACAGTACTTGGGCTGGTTTATGATCTGACGCGGGCTGTAGTGCTGTCTCAGTGGTCTGCCGTGCCGGTACTCCCTTGACTCCTTACCTGCCAATTCACTGATGAGGGGGGGACTTTTTTGGGTGATCTGCACCCCCTGCCATGTTGCCTGGCCAAGTGTCCGCAGCCTTCTGGTTGATTCGTGGGGCTCTCGTATACAAAAACTGCTGCCCTTGGCACACGGTGTGCTTGACGGCCGACGCCCCTACCTACATACACGAGGGGGGAAAAAGGTTCCCTGTAGATCGCTGCTTATCTCCCCACTCTGCCACTAAAAATCTCGCACTGAATCTCGAGGTTGGCCAGCAGAACACCTTGAGTTGTGAAGGGATTGTTGCATGAAAATACAGTGGAGATGATGCTGTCTTGGAGTATGTCAGCCAAAGGATGCGTTTTGCTGATGCTGTTGGTAATGGGTAGCATCAGGCAAAATCCACTCTGGATGATCAAGGTAGCATTTGGAGGCGAGTTCCGTTTAATCCTTGTTTGGTAATCATAGTCGCTTGATGACAAGACGATGCCGAGAGAATGGCGGGAAAGTTACGATTGATATCCTTGCCCGACTACACGGTGACCTTGCTTGGCTGTTGACAACTGATTTCCATCAAGTGCTCCGTACATTGAGGCGCTTCTTCTCACCGTCCAATACGGTATTTTCTTATTACCGATAAAGCCCATTGGAGTCTGTGCATCCCTGTTCCTGCATTCACGTACAGTATCACTCGGCTGGCGCTTGCATACAAGTAAGGTGAGTTGTTCAATTGTGAATAATATTCTCTCCGTACATAAACGCCAGCGATCATTGGCGTAGAACCTTTGATGAAATTATCACAGTTTAAAATGCAACCATTCGGCAGATTAATTCTGGCTGCTTCTAGCGGGCGGCATTTCACAAAACAACGCCATCGCCAAATTGAATTTCACAGCAGAAAATCTTATTAAGCTTCAGGGTAACAGTTGTCAACATCGTACCATGTTCCTTGTCAAGGTTCGGAGTTTGCTGCCGAGGAACAGACACCAAAAGTTTGGCAGTTTGGGTCTTAGCTCCACGCGACAAGCGGAGTCGAAACCGTTTTGCCCGACAGGAATGCGGGAATCGAAGACAAATCGATCGAGTATATCCTCAGTTTCTAGCATTCCAAAATCAAGGATAAAAATGGACCGTTATTGTAACGGTCCAAGCGGCTCAAAATCCAACATGTTGGAAAGTTTGGTACCAAGATCTTGGATGTTCGTTTGTTGATGAGGCTTTTTTATCCAATCGTTGACGTCAAGTTGCTTCATTTTTATGCAACTAAATTCATAAATACGAAGTCTTGAGTCTAAGGCTAAATGAGGGCTGCAGACTGCAGCGAAGATCTCTGGCTGGTGTCGTGGAGGATATCGGCAATACGGGTTACGCGAAAGGGGAGAAAAGCCAAAATTCAATTGATTTTGTTCTTCGAAAGTTCAGATACCGTGCTTGTTTGCCGTCAGCTGGAGGCAAGCCTGGCAAGGTAAGGCTGTCGAGGTCCATCGTCCAAGCTTGAGCTGTCAATGCCAGGCTCGTAACCTTTTTTTGCATTTTAATCTGGCTATTTTTACACTGGCGAGATTGCAATAGCGTAACAGATGGAATTCGTCCCGCCGTATAGCAAACAACTTTGATGTCCAACCCAAAAAACCGTATTCCTCAGTGTGACCATGTCTCGTGCGACCCAAGGATGCTGATGTGACATTCCCAATTGAGTTGCCCAGCGTCTCCACCTCCTTTTTTTTCTTCTTTCTCCTCCCTCCTTCTTTTCTGCTCAACACCATCTTTATCTTCCCCGTATTGCAGAAGTTCCTGCATCTCATTTCATCAGAGAAATCAAAATTGTTCTTCTCGTTGGTTCTGGAGCCTCGAGAACTGGGATCGACAGGGGGTGGTTTCATGTGCGTAGGTCCACCGTCCAGTGACGAATGAGGCTTGACTCTGCTGAGGTTAGCGCTCGTATTCCTCCGGTCCTCACCACTGCCAATGTGGATAAGCGGATAGTGAGAAGCCGAGGACTCCATTGATGACTCGGCCGAACCATAAATATGGCTATACGAGCCAGCTTTTTGGTCTTGAAATTACTTGGTTTGTTTGCTCGTCACTCGACACTATGACGTGAGATGTATGTGTGAAGTTTGAGCTGACCGATGGTGAATGATGTGATTTGATTGTGTCCCGTGAGTGACAACCCATGCTTGGATGACTGATGAGTGAGTTGCTCTCTCACCTTCCTCTTCACCAAACTCATTGGAACTTCACAACGTCCGTCTTCTGGACTCAGCTAGGTTACCGAGGAGACGTTTGTGATGAGATCTACATGAGATTGAGATAAGAACGAATATAACTGAGTCGATAAGGCAGCCACAATTAAGCACAGTTGGGTGAGCTGTAGCGCACAAGGCTGTCGAAGCAAGATGAAACTGTGGCCGAGAGCCTCATAGTGTTGTACCTGGGTGGATGGTTTTCATGAACTGGCAAACCTTGACAAGCAATTCAGCAGCTGGGCTTCTGCTATTTCGTTCTCATCTGAGATTGAACTTTGAAAGAACATGTTGCTGGCTGTTTTGGTCTGGCCTCAACAGCTTCATCATGTGCACAAGAGATATTTCTAAGGAGTCAATCGTGCATGCTTAACTTTTTCACATGTTAAAGCCAAAAGATGGTTCTCTATACCGCAACTATGTGATTAGCTTCCAACAGCTCATTTTTGGAGTATTATACATTTGCTTGACGCCAGAACAGTCATGGGCATGGTTCGCGTGATTAGTAGTAATGGAGCAAGTCTAGGGTAGGCTCCAGCAGTTTTTCTATATTGTATTTGCAAGCTCAGCCATTCAAACATAATTTATTTCTTAAATAAGCATGAGTATGTTATCCAGTCTATTTTATGTAGTTGCGATCAGAACAAAGTCTGACCTAGTAACGTGGTAGACAGTGAGTCACTCTTACTGTAAATGATATTTTTAGAACTGCCAAGTTACCTATATTCTCTGAGCCACAGACTCACATGGTGTACTTCTTCAAGATGCCACAGATCTCCAGTGTTGTCCCGTTACAACAGTCCAGATGCCGCTTCAACTTGCGACTTCTCAAGGAAGATTCTTGTAAGTGGCCACTAACCAAATCTGAAACAAATTGACAACCAGTATCCCGAGAGACGGCTCGGGAGAGTCTGCGGGGCATAACATGTTATTAACATTTCTGATGGTCGCAGGCACGATGACTGACCAATGGCTACAGCATAAAGTTGATATGATAAGAACCTAAATGATATCGGCCAACCAAATGTCGGCACTGGCCTGGCTGGAGGTCTGGAACGATCAAATCTATGCCAAGAGTCTGCTTATCCATACGTGCCTGATTCCAACGGGGCATCACCCCCGATTTACGGTTTTTGAACAAGTCTGTGCATCTGAGCACTCAACCAACCAACCAACCCCGTAAACCAATCGTCAAGATCGAAATCATCGGTCCCGACGATCAAGTTTCCAGGTAGATTTTGGGTCTTCCTCTGTCTTAGTAAACGACTCGTCATATCCCAGCGATGTTGCCCCCGCGCCGTGGCGTCGACAATGGCTGTTAGTTCCTGGGCGCAGACAAACATCTCTAAGTCCCCCATTCCAGCGTCGCACAGGGACGTTGAGCCAAGGGTCTTGTTTGTCGTGACAAAAGCTGTGGCTTGTCTCTAGAGAGAATGCGGATAAGATCGCCTATTGCCAGATCGTGGTGGGATACCTGAATTCCAATTTTACTTTTGGTCTGCTTTCCGTGGTGCTGGGAACCAATCATATTCGGTGATCGTCCCTGGGGAAGTTGGGGATGGTTACACTGCTTGGGGCAAACATTGGTTTTAGCTTGTGAGGCTGAAGATTGTCATATCTACGACGAGCAAGAAAATGACAAGAAGAAACAATCAATGCATTTAGTTCACAGCTCAGAACTTATAAGAAGAATATAATTAGTGGCGATGATATGATCTCTCATGATGGTTCCTGGCCGAGACGCTCAGGAATGCACCCCATTCTCAACTTCAGCCCTACCGTGATACCTCCACCAACGTCAATGTCTTAGTACAACCAGGTATTCGGCACGCTCCCATCTGAATTCCCGATCCGCTCTAGACCCGGCGTATTGGATGGTTGTACCTGTGCTACGATTCACAGCATCAGATGCAGCCACTGCCGAAGTGCCACAAAGTATCCCTAGGGTTGCACAGCATGCTTAAAACGCTGTGCGACCCTCCCTCCCCGGTCATTATTCTCCGTTTTGTGTGTTTTAGTGACTGGATTTCTACCATGGCGCTCAGCAGGCGGTTTCTCATCCTGGGGACGATATGCCTGCTGTACGGTACGGTGACGGCTCAATCTCCTGATTCTATACTTGCAAACGCACCAAAATGTGCTGTTAGTACTTCGGATCCTGGATTTATGTGATTTTTTCGCTGACGGGTGCTAGATTGAGTGTCTAACCGAACTTCTGAGCAACAAGGAATATGCGGAACCGGGACAAGAGGCCATGTGCAGTAGCAAGCCGTTTGCCAAAGCGATGGGTGTTTGCTTGATGGTGAAGTGCTCTATGAGACAGACAATGGGTGCGTAATTCCAAGAAACAGGGTTCAGGGTTGCTAACCTGTAGAAAGACTTCATCAAAGAATCGTCTGCTGCATGCGGAATCCCACCGACCAACAACACAACGTCGTATCGAGTAAACAGTACAGTCGTGTTTGCATTTGCACTCGTCTTCTTTGCGTTGAAGATATTAACGAAATTCCGGCTTGGACTTACATGGGGGATTGACGATACTCTGACATCTTTATCGGTTGTAAGTCAATTGTTTTGTTCTGCTGGGCGAGTGCTTACAGGAATAGGCAGTTATGATCCCGTATTACATCGTGCTGCAGATCAGCAAGTCTTACCTTTCGTACCCCCCAGTCTTCACAGCCGGCTTGCTGACCTGAAAACTTTTCAGTGCTTGCTTTGGGACTTGGCCTTGACATGTGGTATAAAACCGATGGTCAGATCATACTTATATTCAAGGTTAGACTGAGCCATAATCTCTGTAACTCGCAATGGCCAAGCTAATATCTTCCCTCAGTTATTCATCGTCATCGAAGTTCTGTACTTGACAGCGCTAGTCCTCGTCAAAGCAGCAATCCTATGCTTCTTCCTCCGAATCTTCCCCGACCACAAGTTCAGAATCGTAGTCAAGTGCACCATGGTCTTTAACGCTCTGATCTGGGTTGCATTCTTCATCTTTGTCTCCTTCCAGATCCAGCCGTTTTCACTATTTTGGAATGGGTGGCAGCAGAAGAAGGGTCATCTTATTCTGACCGGGTTTACTAATTTCACTCTGCCGCTTGCGGGGATAAATCTGGTGCTGGATATCTGGATGCTCATTCTGCCCATGACGCAGCTCTGGGGAATGGGGTTGAAGCTGAAGAAGAAACTCGGTGTCATTAGCATGTTCAGTGTTGGGATATTGTAAGTGCTTCAATGGGTGCATATGATTTTATTGCTAACATCACAGTCTTACAATTGTCGCTGCGATTCGAGTTCGCGAACTTGTAGCTTTTCGACTCTCTCAGGACTTAACAGGTAAATACTTTGAGTCACTTGTTTCAGCGCGAGCTAACATGTTGAACAGTCGCCCACGCACAATCAGCCTTCGTCTGGTCAAACGTGGAGGTTTCGGTCGGCGTCATAGTCGCTTGCATGCCGCGCGTTAGGCATCTGGTGAGGCATATAATATCGCGATACAGAGCAAGGAAAGGAACCGAGCCGCGACAAAACAGCAGGAAAATATTCGTCGATCGATCGCTTGCGACTATTACGGTGGAGGACTCGCAGGCGATTGAGCTGAACGATGAAGGTGGACTTTTGACGGCGAATACGTGTACGACAGCTTCATCGGCGACAAGAGTTGGGACAACATCATCGACAAAAGGTGGGAGAAAAGACAGTAAATCATGTGCGACGGTCAGTTTTGCAAGCGATGGAGATACCCAAGTGTAAGATTAGTATAGTAATGACTCGGTGTAAGATATCAAGAAAGGGATTGACATGAATCTCGATGTAGTCATCGAGATGACAGCCGTGATCGACTAGACTAGCAGGCATCGTGAAGTGTCAAGTGGGTTCTTCAGTCGGTGAGTTTTCTAGCGCCATCTGATAAGGCCGTTTGCTACTCGCTACTGCAAGCACATGCACGCCAGGAACAGATCCACAGTGGATTGATGATTGTGTCATTATATTTATTTCTTTAATTTTACTAAGTTATTTGTTTGGTATCGTCAACATCATTAAGACATGAGCCATTTATCGGCAAGTATATCCACCGTCAATGACAAGATCAGAGCCAGTAGTGTAGGTGCTAGCATCAGACAAGAAGTACACATACGCAGCCTTGAGCTCCTTGGCATCGCCGTTGCGGCCCATGGGGATCATGCTCCTCCAGAGCTCCTGGGTCTCAGCGTCGATAAAGTCAGACAGACCGGTGTCGATGTATCCGGGGGAGATGCTGTTGACACGGGCGAAATCGCGCCACTCGTTGGCGAGAGATCGCGCCATGTGGATGCAGCCGGCCTTGGCCACGTTGTAAGAGGTCTGCTCTTGAGGGTAGTTGGCGATGTGGCCGGACATGGAGGAGGTGATGACGAAGGAGCCGTGACCCTGCTTCTTGAAGAGGGCGCCGACGGCCTTGGCGCAGTAGGCGGTGCCGTTGAGGTCGATCTGGATAACGTGGTCCCAGTCGGCAGCAGAGCCGTCAATGACACCAGCGTTGGCGGTAGCACCGGCGCTGGACAAGTTAGCACGAAGTTCAATTGACTCAATTGGTGAAAGGAAACCTACTTGGCGACGAAACCGTCAATCTTGCCAAAGTCCTTGACAACCTCTCCGACAAATCGCTCAACGTCGTTGTAGTCGGCAGCGTTGAGCTTGTAGGCCTTGGCCTTGACGCCGTACTCCTTGGTGAGCTCCTCGACGTTCTTCTCGGCGCCCTCCTTGCGGGAAGCGTAGGTGATGGCGACGTCGGCGCCCATCTCAGCAGCGCCGCGGGCAGCCTCGATGCCCATGCCGCGGGGTCCGGAGGCGCCGGTGACGACGACGACCTTGCCCTTGAGGCTGAGGAGGTCGAGGATGTGGTTGGCCTTGGGGATTTGCTGAACCATTGTGACGGTGTTAAGTATGTTGGGTATTAAAAAGATAAATAGAAGAGAGATTGATGGAGGGGAAATGGGATGGGGGGATGCTAGACTATTTGTATGGCATCAAGTGTCTACTCAGATCATGGCGTGGTCCCGAAAATAAAAGCAGCAAGCCCCAAGGAGCTGAGCTGTAATGGATGGAGGGGCATGGGTCCGGTGATGTCATGGAAGCAGAGAGACCATGCAGTGCTTCTCGAGCTAGAGACACAGACACCAGAAAACGAGGGGCATCGGCGATTACAAAGAGAAGAGTATCCACTATCAGACTCTCAATGGGTTGTAGCCCCTCCATTGTCGCTGCAACCGTGTTGGAAAAGACGCGTCGAGGGGTAAAGTCTGTTGGGCTGAGCACATGCTTAGTTAGGCAGAGGACGAGTCTCGGTGGGACAGGCGCACGAACCCCCCATGTGAACTGTCTTGTGTGATGCTTTTTGAACCAATTGGACTCTGTATTGAGTGGTAAGACGTGGACGTACATACATACAGCGAGGCGGGGTGAATACCAACCCCTCTATCTGTCTCTCGTCGTCAATTGCAACAGCAACTGAATCGGTAAACGAACTCTTTCATCATTGATCCATAATTGAATCTTATATCTTGCCAAATACCACCGAGAACAAGTCGGATGGAGTTGAGAGTGGATAAACCGAGCGTCATTCTCCCGTCTCAAGCTCCCCTCTCTAGCCTCTCTCCCTCCCTCTTCCTTGCTTAGAGCGAGCACCCCCGCAGAACGCCCGGCTTCACCGCTCCTCATTTGGTTTAGCTTGAGAGGACAGTACCTTGTTGGATTGGCTGAGCACGCGTCAACGTGTCCCATGTCAGACGATTAAATTGCACCCGGTCCGACAGGGAAAAAGCTACCCTAGATTGAAATCGCGATGATGAGTTAGCATCACCAATGCTGACTTAACCGCGATAGAGGGATAGATAATACTGAGTAATGCTTATCGCGTATCGTTAATACTAGGGTCATCAATTTTGGCCGGTGTCGATTGTTCATGTAATGCTTATCACACCGAGACGAAAAATGGAAAATGCTGGAAATGAGGGGTTGCAGAATACATGAAGCCACTTGTTGAGAATATCACCCAAACAACATTCAATTGGACATGCAGGGCATCATACAAAAACTTGTCTTATTTACATTGAGTCTAATATAACCCTTGATGCATGCATGCAGGCACGTATGCCCAGACCTGCCCAGACCCAGACGTCGCCGCTTTTAAATAAGGTATCGGAAATCCCGCTTCATCCTCAAAGCCTCGTCGGGGCTGTCCATGACCTCGACGGCCGCCGTATGCGCAGCCACATCCCGGCGCGTCTCCCAAGCGGCCTCTCCCCTCTCGAGCTTTTTGTTGAGGTCGATCAGCACCAGCCTGAAGATGTAGCATCCCACCACCGTGACGCCAAACATGGACAGCACGATGCCGTAGCTCTTGCGGTACCCGTTCTCTTTCAGGTCCCAGACGTACGAGCCCGCGACGTTGCCGAGTTGGCTGAAGGCGTTGATCATGGCGATGGCGACGGCGCGCTTGGCGGGTGGTCGCGGGAAGGATGAGCTGATCCAGGAGTAGAAGACGATGAAGCCCGCGTAGGATGCTGCTTGGAGGAAGAGGGCGAGGTAGCGCGCTGCGACGTTCTCGGTCGCCATGCTGATGATGAAGCCGGTTGTGCCGATGCCGATTGGGCCGACGATGTGCCAGAACTGAGTTGTTGTTAGTATAATTGCGCGACGTCATGGGTAATTGAACTGACCTTTTCTTGGGTCCTGTCCGAGTGCCAGGCGTTGATGACCGACACGATACAAGAGAATACCCACGGGGGAGCGCTCATCAAAAGAGTAGGCACGTATCCAAAGCCAAGAGTCTCTGTCAAACTCGGCTGTTCAATTGTTAGCGACGCGCATGCAATAGACACCAATTGACTTACGAAGAAAGCATTGAACGAAAGACCAACGACATAAGCAGTAAAGGTCAACATCATGATGTAGATCTTGAGATCCTTGACCGCAAGCTTAAGACCGTAGAAAGCGCTCTCCTCAGCAGAATCCTCATCTGCCTCGCCGACATCCTCAATCATCCTCAGCTGCGCAACCTGTCGCTCCTCCTCCGTAAAGCCGCGCGAGTTATGCGGCAGGTCGGGAAGAATAAACGCAGCAGATATGGCGATACCCATCGTGATTGCGCCCTCGATCCAGAACAGCCAGCGCCATGCTGCGTGGCCCAGAACGCCCTGCATGTTGGACAGCACGCCGGCGCCGACGAGCGCGGAGAAGGCGTTGGAGATGAGGTTGCCGCAGAACAGAATGGCATTGCGCTTGGTCAATTCCCGACGCGTGTACCACTTCGACAGAATCAGGAGAGCACCCGGCAAAAACGCAGCTTCCACGAAACCAAGGAAGAACCGAATGCAGACCATGCCAGCAAAGTTGTGCACACTGCCCGACAGCGTGGAGATGAGACCCCAGAGCAACATGGCCGCAGAGATATACAGCGACGGGCGCTGGATGCGGTTGATGAACATGTTGGAGGGCACCTGCATGAGGATGTACCCGACGTACAGGATGGACAGGCAGGTCGCGTACTGGTTGTAGCTGAGGTTCAGGTCCTCCTGCAGGCCCTTGAGGCGCGCGGCGGCCATGTTGTTGCGGTCGAGGTAGTTCATGATGTAGATGAGCACGAAGAGCGCGCAGCGCGTGTCGAGCTTGCGCTTCATGCTCTTCTCGACGGCCTGGCGGTGCTGCGAGTCCATCGCGAAGGCGGCTGCGGCGCGGGATTCGGGGTGCGACTCGACGCTGAGCTTGGCCGAGGCGACGTGGTCGTCTGGCTTTGCGTGGTCTGCCATGGTGATGACGAGACTTGGGTGGGTGTAGCTAGAAGGGGAGAAATACAGTGAGCTACCAGTCTCACACAAACGACAACAACACCTGGAGAGGGGAGACTGACCTAGCTGGGCATGATGAAGCCTTTTTAAGAAATGAACGGCTGGCAAAATACCGGCTGGATGTGAAAGGGTTACATCATCGAGCAGCAAGTATGGTGTAGCGCGGAGAAGAGTGAGTGAGTGCTGAAATTATGGAAAATATGCGAAAAAGTAAGGCTTTATCCACCTGAATAAACCTTATTAGCAACTATACCGGTTACCCAAAGGTGGACCGGCGCCTCGCTTGACGCAGGATTTCTGGGTGC
>NC_031676.1:4445520-4470557 GCF_000149555.1 Fusarium verticillioides 7600 | reverse complement strand
ATCATGGCCCTTACCCGTCCTCGCAGGCATACACCCCACGTGTGGCCATGGTCTGGACCTCGCCTACCAAGGCTGGCGCTGTCACTTCTCCCCCTCGACATCGACAAGCTTATTCCGCCGGCCAAGATGGAAAATCAATCACAACCCCTGATTCAGCCTCGACTGGAACTATCAGATCTTCGAGACCCTTACACAGTGCTGCACAAAGACTGCAGCGTCATACGCATTCGATACATGGCCAGACGAGACCTACCACCGCAATGTCTTTTACAACATCCAGTTCCGATATGATTCTTGGCCGGGACATTCAATCAAGATTCTCTACTCCACAGGGCGTCGTGGTGACTGCTGCAATGTCTGTAGGCCATCTCACAATTCTGTCATCCACACGCCTCCAACCATTTGCAACGTTGGAGAGAATGCGGAGACTCCGCAAAAAACCCAGAGTCAAGTGAGGGGAACTCGCCAACCCAAAGCCCGTGCAAACCCCGACAACAGCCAAAAGAAAAAGGCCCGAATGCCAAAACCCGTGCGTCTCTACGGTAGATGGCCCGGAATTACTACTGAAAACCGACTGACTCGCAAGGCAGCAGCATTATAAAATTCCTGCCCGTGGGGAAAACGCGTGGGGGGGTTTTTGTCATTGGGGAATAACTTCTGGAGTAAGGAGGCTGTATGGGGTTCCGAGGAACAGAGTTTTCGACGGCTTAGATGGGGCTCAACAGCGGGAATTATCGGTGTGTGAGAGAGTTCGGGTAATGATAGACCCTAATCCCAGGGACATGGTCGTGGAACTCGGTAATAAGAGGGTGACAGTTACCCCAAGGTTGGTAATAGACTTATTGATCATCGCTTGTCTAGGTGTTGTTGGAGAGTCATGGTTGCCAAGAGCTGTTTGGCGGTACGCGGAAGACAATTCTACGGCCTTGGCGCATGGAACTTTTTAGAAGAGATTGAGATTGTCAAAGGACTGAGGCTCTTTCAGCACTGTCAGTGAGTCGTTCTATTCATCTGAGTGGTTGTGTTCACTTCAAACCTGCATCAATCGCGATTGCATAGGTAGTGAGTGGATGTTCATAAATGTATTCGTCAAAGAAACGCGCTTTTCGCGCTCATCTATCGCTATGCTCTATAACCACAAACAGTCCCTCATTAATTACTCCAACCGTCCAGCCTCACTAGTCTCATCCCTCGACTGCTTCAAAAACGGCACAAGCGTCGTGCCCCCCGTCCCCGTCAACTCCTCCCCATTCTTCTTCGACGAACTACTCGCCAGATTCTGCGGTCCATCCTTCCTCCCGCTCCTCGCCGGCAGGATAATATACCGCGTCACAATCTGTATATGCTTGTTCCTAAACACCGTGAGCGCCTCTGTCGCAGCCGTGAAAGCAGCTTGAAGACGTTCTTGGGCTGGTGTGCTGGGTGTTTGCGATGCTAGTTCGCGGATACTGCCCTTGCGAGCAACATGTGTCAGGAACCGGCGGTGAGGACCTGGCATGTAGTCTTTTACTATGTCGTGATAGCTTCGTTCACCCGCTTTTTCGGTGTTGTTACCGCTGGTTATGTGCTCTACGCCCAGCACAACATCGAAGAATTGGATAAGGGAGCTTTGGCCGTTACTCCCACCGCGAAGATGTCGCCACTCGCCTTTTCCATTGCCTTCATCGTAAAACACGCCTTTGGGCAGGCCCGCTGCCTCCATGTTCTTACTCCCCGCTAAAAACGGACGAATCTTGTAGTAGAACGTCATAGGATCACACTTCTCATACATGCGCTCTAGCAAAACGCCAACGCTGTCGATGCAAGACTTTAGTTGTTCGAGAGCAGAGATTATAACGTCGTAGTCGCGTGTCTTGACGGCTTCGAGGGCTTCCATCATTTTGGGGATGATGGTGCCTGCGCGCGCTTCCATGGCGACACTGATGAGGAGGAACCATTTTTCTGATTCTGTGCCGGTGAAGGTGTGTAAGGTGTCGAGGTGGTCGAGATCAGTGAAGTCGTTGCTTGAGGAGGAGAAGTTCCATAGGTTTGCAGCGGCGTATGAGAGAACGGGAGGGAGTTCGAGGTGTTGTGAGACAGCGAGGAAGGGAACAGTGATTTGTGGGGGAAGAACCTAACCAACATTGTTAACATCGTATCAAAATAAAGTATGAGTAGGGTAGCTTACCTGCGCAGGCTTCTCTCCACCCCAAACATAAGCATGCGTCAAGAACGCCAAGATAGAATAAGCCCTCCTCCACTCGGCCTCCGAGCGTAATCTCTCCGTTGACAGAACAGGAAGCGTATCAACAGCACGTCTTATATCAAAGTACTTTATCAACGCGGGAAGGTGCTGAATAACAAGCTCCCATGGCTCATAGTAAGAATCCGGTAATTGCTTGAGGGGACTGTGCTCAGGCAAGAAAGCGTTACTCGTCACGGCGAACTCTTCTAGTTCGGCTGTGAGCTTGATGCGCGGAAGTTGGTACGTAACAGCGTGTGGCGACATGATGAGCTTAATTCAATGCAGAGAAGCTTGATGGAAATAGTAAAGAAGATGTATAATCTCAATTGTTTAGAAAAGCCTCAGTCTAAAATACAATTGTAATTCCCATGGGTTATTTCTTGTTTTCTCACTTCCGTCTTCCGTATACTTGAACCTCCGTCTCCGGTCTCCGTGCCAGCCTCATCCGATCCGTGTTGTGTCCGCGTGACCAATCGCTGCACCTCGCTATATCTAAAATGGATAATGACGTCCACCATGCGGATGTCGGGACGCGGATGTGCGGATGGACGCTAGACTTCCGTGCTTCCGCTAAAATTTTGGTGGAGGCTTCACGGAACATAAAGTGATTTCGCAATCCCTCTCACAGACGGATCATACGAGTTCTACCACATCAGTTCATTACATCACACTACCCTTTATTATTGTAATTCGAAAATGGAGCTTTCTGGATTCGTCGAGCGTCTGAGGAGCGGTGCTCCCGCCAAGTTCCCCAGCGACGCCAACTCTCTCGAGTTTGCCCGCCATTTGGATTCGCAGGATAAGCTAAGCCATCTTCGGGATGAGTTTGTCCTGCCGACCAAGAAGTCCCTCAAGAAGAAAGCCCTCGACGGTTCAATTCGTGAGTACGCTCATACTACTACTGAAGCTCTATACTGACTAATTGTGTTAGCTGGCGCAGTCAATGGCACAAATGGCCACAGCAACGGCAACGGCTCAGCAGCCGATGATCAACAATGTCTCTACTTCGTCGGCAACTCTCTCGGCGCCCAACCAAAAGCTGTCCGCGAATATCTCAACGCCCAACTCGAGACATGGGCTTCCATCGGAGTAAACGGGCACTTCAGTGCTCTCGACAACTCACCCCTTCCAGCGTGGCAAGACCTCGCTGAGGACTGCGCCGTCAAGTCTGCAGACCTCGTTGGAGCTTCTCCGCATGAGATTGTCATCATGAACACACTCACAGCGAACCTGCATCTCCTCATGGCGAGCTTTTACAAGCCGAGCGAGAAGCGACACAAGGTTATTCTGGAGTGGAAGCCTTTTCCTAGTGATCACTATGCTATTGAGAGTCAGGTCGTTTGGCACGGTCTTGATCCTGAGAAGAGCATGGTTAAGATTCATCCTAATGAGGATCACATCATCACAACCGATTTGATTCTTTCTACTATTGATGAGCACGCTGAAGATACTGCTCTTCTTTTGCTCCCTGGTATTCAGTACTACTCCGGCCAACTCTTTGACATTCCCCGCATCACAGCCTACGCGCAAGCAAAGGGTATTGTGGTCGGTTGGGATCTCGCCCACGCTGCTGGAAACGTCGAGCTCAAGCTCCACGACTGGAACGTTGATTTCGCATGCTGGTGCACATACAAGTACATCAACGCGGGCCCGGGTTCCATCGCAGGCGCTTACGTGCACGAGCGCCACGGAAAGGTCGAGCTCAACGACGCCACCGGCAAAGCTACATACCGCCCGCGTCTTATGGGCTGGTATGGCGGTGACAAGAGCGTACGCTTCAACATGGACAACAACTTCATCCCCACCTCTGGCGCAGGCGGCTTCCAGCTCTCTAACCCCTCCGCCATCGACCTCGCCAGTCTCTCCGGTGCTTTATCCGTGTTTAACAAGACAACCATGCATGATCTGCGCTCTAAAGCTTTGGTGTTGACTGCATACGCAGAGTATTTGCTCGATCAGATCTTGGCTGAGGGTTCAGACGCTGAGCTGTTCCGTATCATCACACCGAGGGATCCGCTGCAGAGGGGCACGCAGCTTAGTGTGTTGTTGAAGGATGGGTTGCTGGATAATGTTAGTGCGGCGTTGGAGGAGAATGCTGTGATTTGTGATAAGAGGAAGCCTGGTGTTATTCGTGTGGCGCCTGTGCCACTGTACACGAGGTTTGAGGATGTTTGGAAGTTTATGCAGATTTTGAGGACGGCTTTGCCTTAGATAAAAGATAGATAATGATTGTTAATGAAGCATGATTTTTGGTTAACTTATGAAGCTCTAGTGATGTCTATTGAGGAGGTTGTAGATTGCGCCAGTAAATGAAAGCAATCATCAATTGCTGGAAGTTCTCTCCACATCTCTCAACTTCTTGACTCTCTCTGAACCGCAGACTGTACAGCATTACAATCGCATGATAACGAAGTAACCCAGGCATTGCGCCATATGATCTATCACATCACATCCCGCATATCATCGTCTCTCGGCTAGACATGGCATTCCATACCCGAGGACCAGCCATCTTCTTATCTTACACCACGACGCGCAATCCTTGTCGGATCTGATATCAGGAACATACCCGCCTGATCTGACACCTCCGAACTTCCGGACCAACCGATTCGTCGCTGACGTTTCACAGATGATGCGTAAGATCAATACCACCGCCTGCATCCAATAGCGCAAACAAGTTCAAAGCCGACCCCGAGTCAGCTTCATTCCCCAGCGGTCCGCCCCAGTAGCTTGGATCGGGCGTCTGCATCATACTCTCACTTAGTCCCAGGAACGCTGAGTCCAAGTCGCCGAATAACGGTGATCCGACGTTTTGCAACCCGTTGTGCTGTAGGAATGTCCTATCAAGTGATTCGCGACCTCTGGAAGACGGTGTCGTTATTGATTGGCCTGTGAAGGTTGGTGATGAGTCCATCGTGTCGGACGGTATGAGACCGAAGAGCTGGCTTGAGTTTTCCGTCCGTCGTTGACGTTCGGCGAGCTCGCGTTTTTCGAGATACTCGAGGGCGGTCGTCAAAAGGGATTGGGCGATGAGTGAGTATTGCCCTGCGTGGGTATCGTGTTTGGAGCAGTGGTCTAGAGCGTGGATGGCCATGCGTGTGTATTTCTCGAGGACGCGGCCGAAACCACCAAGGAGGCCAACGCCAAGAACAAGAGAGCTAGCAAATAGCCATGACCTGTAACAGTTAGAGACAATGTCTATAAGAGGGATGTTAAGGAAACTTACACGAGAATGGGAACATGCCCAACAAGAATCCCTTTCTGAATGAGATCCAATATCGGATCAACCATCAAACTCGCCGCGTCAATACAAGCATCTGCCAACTTCGACTTTCCACTCGTCAAAGCCGATCTTCCATTCGAGTTGACCGAACCATCAGACAGTCTTCGACAAAGCTCATACATCAGAAATGGTCTTGACACCAACATGACAGCGTAATAATACGTCGCCAATATCTGACACGCACCACTCGCCTGCGCTCTATCCTGAGCCTCCGGGTTGGCCACTATATCCTTAAGCTGCTTCAACCACCGCGACGACCAATCTCGGAGTTGGAGTGATATCCCCTCTGTAAGTTGCAGCGACACTTTTCGTCGTGAGTAAATCTCTGTGACAACACCCTCGAGAACCAAGAATATCTGCACCGATGCATTGAGTAGATCGACCGGTTCTTCAACGTTCTCATCGGGACTTTGATATGGAACCGTACAGTCGACATCCGAGGTAGCAGGCGGTCTACCCATGGATGAACTGAGAAACAGATCAACGACACGAATGCTCTTCCAAAGCCGATCGCGCTGTCTGTGGATATCAGGCCCAAAACGCGCGTTGACTTCCGTTCTGTGAATGCCGATAGAGTAAGCTGCCCGCACAGCTGTACCGAAGAAGAGAAACGCCCCGTTGATCTGGCATGCACACAGCATGTATAACGTAATAAGCGTAAACATCTGGACCGTTGAGACGCTGAGATTGCCGGTGAGGTTGGAATATGCTTTATCGCGCGCATACTCAAAGTAATCCTGCGATCGCTCCTCATCATTAATCTTCATTCCAATGGCGAGTATGAGGAAATTGACAATCGTTGTAGCGTCGTCTTGCTTCGGGTCCATATTCGCCCAGAGGATGAGATCATCTTGAAGGCGGCGATTGTCGAAGAGATCCACGAGGCCGGTGGCAATGGATAAGTAATTCGATACTGCGAGGGGAATATCATCTGGATGAACGATTGGTATGCGGTTATCACCCGGTATCCGTCTCGACTGATGCGCCGTCGCATTTTCAAGGACTGAATACCGACTCGACTGCGGCGCAAAAGCATTTTGTCCAACTCTTGTGGTAACGAGTTGTCTCACGCTCTGAAAAAACGAAAGAGGCGCACAATCGCCGACGAATATCAACTTTCCCTGCGCATCGCACACCAACCTCGCCTCCCTCGGAACATCGGTCTCATCCTCCGCATCAATCTGTCCCCCATTATCCCTATCAATCTGCGCCACCGGTTCAGCAGGAGCAGCAGCAGCAGGTGTAGAAGGCGTAGTATGTCTCGTCGACTGCGCCCTTTCCGAAGTCTGCGGCGATCGCACGGAATGCGCTTTACGTCGTCGCTGGGGAGAATAGTGACAGTCGTGCGGCTTCTGGCGTCGCGTGCAGTAGCTGCATGGTAATTTACCGTCGCACTTGACTTTGCGGGATTTGCAGCCGTCGCAAGCGTTGGCGATGCGGCTGCGGATGTAGCGCTCTGGTTCTGAGGGTTGCATGCTGCTATCATGGAATTGGGGTCGGTGAAGCGTGCGGTGCGGTGCGGAAGCCGGATGTGCGAGAGGTGAGGGAGGGCGGAAAGACGCGGATGTTCGGACTTGGGGAAATTGTTAGTGCGGGCCGGCTTGAGATTCCGGGTCTTGGCTTGAGGTTGAGGTTGAGAAATGGGGATTATATAAATGCCTGACTGTCTTATTTTACATTGAGCAATTGATATCAATTATGGAGTGGCTGTTGGAGATGTATTGTATCCCAAGGTTTGACGAGGTGGCATTCGGTATAAGTGACAAACCAATCGCATGTGCATCTTGTGCATGTTCACATCCGACAATGACGGCACAGCGGCTATGTTCAGCGGATCAGCACTACCGTCCACTGGAACGGGCTCTCACTCACAACACGCTCAATGGACCAACTCAACTTCACTCATTAGTAGACCAGCAACGTATCACTATTTTCTCATTTCATTCATCTAAAACCAGTGACTTTTCTTTTTTTAGCCCCTTGCTAAGGGCTATTGTGAGATCACCATTCGCGATCGCGTATTGATGTCTGTCTCAATCTCATCTGTCCCGTCCAAACCCGCATCCAGCTTGCTTCACCGAGCCAATCTAAGCAGCGCTTGTCTTTTGCTTCTTCGCGCCACCCTCACCATCATCGCCCGTCTTGCGCTTCTCACCACGGCCAGCGGCTGTCTCGTCATCTCCAGCTCTGGCTTCAATACCACGTTGCAGCATCTCTCGTCGCTCAGACGCCAGTTCATCATCGACCGCTGCCCGCGCGCTTTTAATCCCCTTGAATATCGGGAGAAACGACGTTCTCATATCTTCGGATGTCAGGCATAACCGATGTCCAAGAGAATCCGACACATCGAATGCATCATTGAAGTGGAAACAGAGTTCAACGAGGATAGGCATGCTCTCTACCCAGAACTCCTTGTCTTCAGGGTGGTGAAGCACCAGTTTCGCCACGATCGAGAAGACTTGGCCAAGTTGACACCACTTGGGATCATGATACGCAAAGTCAGGGGCTTTCAGATCGTGTGCCACCACCCAGGCGTAGCGGTTGAATTCCTGGTGCCAAGTTGACTTGATCAGCTCAAAGATGCAGATCTCGCGGATGACGCCTGTCATCCACTCTGGGAGCTTGATGTCCTGGGAAAGTTGCATCGCCCACTTTGTGCAACAGACTCTCTCGATAACATCGTGGTAGGTATCGGCGACCTTGACCATGTGAAAGATGGACTTTCTCTTATGACTGGTGTCGCTCATGTTGTTGATTATCTTGAGTATGCGCTCTGGTTCCAGGGTCCAATTCAATAGCAGCCCTTTGGTACAGTCTGTATGCACGTTGATATTCCTGACCTTGGTATGCAGGTTTGCAACGAGGATCTCCAAGCCGGAGGCTTTGTTCTTCCATTGCTCAATGATCTTGGCTTGCTCCTGGGCAGTATCTGAGGACCGGATACTGCCAACATTGAAGCCTGCTACGACGAACAAGGCCACAGCGATACTTGAAATGGTCAGTAATGTTGGAGTATTCATGCAGTTTCAACCAGGACTCCTTGAAACGAAGGAAAGGTGTGTACTTACCAATGAATCCATGGATCTTCGACATATACAACAAGACGTTCCTTGTCGTCCCCGCAGTACTTATTTGCCACCTCCAGAGCTCGAGTCATGATGGGATTGTAGTAGCAAACCCAGCGAATGCAGTCCATCCTATCGGTTGGTGCATGTCTGGACCTTTGTCCTATGGCCTGGTCGAAGAGCAATCGTAGGCCACACGTCTGGTCATCGCGAAGCTGTTTATACGCGTTGTAAAGTGGAGTTACTTCTTCACTCCCAACCCCCGCGATTTGGAATTCCTCGATTTCTGGATTAAGAAGATCTTTCATAGCAGACTTTGCGTTGTCGACAGTAGCCCGAAAGGGGGGCTCTTCCAACTCGAGAAGGATCTTGTTCCGCCAGTCGAAGGAAGTCAAGACAGCCTTGCGGTGTTTCAGATATTCTGAAATGGGATGATTCCCTTGCCTTGTTGGCTGCGTGTGACCCAAGTCGTGGATCTCAGGGTAGTGTGGAATACCACACTGATAGCGACACTCTTCAACGAGGACCAAGGGTGATGGCTGGGTGGTCTCCGACTCTGCTGAGGCTATGATGAGTTAGCTAGTGATTAATAGCAATGCAACACAATTCCAAACAGGTCTGCTTGGAGCAGTCACCAAGTTACTCACTGCTGGACGGAAGCTTGATCAGATGCTCCATGTCCGATACTCCAAGATCGAACGGGACTTGTGTGTCATTCTTTGTGGATGTGGAGACTTCGGATCCAAAGTCGGGCAGCATATGACGTTCAAGGAGGAAATAAAGCTCTGACGCAAGGTCATCTGACGAGATTGAAGGCGCTTTAGGCTTGCCCAAATCCCGGAGGCGCTGGGAGAGACTTTCCGATGGACGTGTGGTTGTAAGAGATTCCAGAATCAAAGTGTTGATTCTGATGGTCTTGAGTGCCGCAATGGCTTCTGTTTCATTGAGGCTTTCAGGCGCGTCTGCGTGTTCATCTTCATCTCCGTCGGCCTGCTCGGACTCATTATCATCCTCATCGCCATGATTGGATTCATCGTTTCCTTCCCCAGGCTGACCGCCTTTGTTTTCATCTTCGTCTTCATCTTCGTCTTCGTCTTCATACTCGTCTTCGTCGAGCCCTTCGGATTCGCTTGAATCTTCAAAAGGGTCGTCGGAATCCGATTCATTATTCACTGCAACAGCGTCAACTTCATTG
This sequence comes from Fusarium verticillioides 7600, assembly GCF_000149555.1. Lineage (NCBI taxonomy): Eukaryota > Fungi > Ascomycota > Sordariomycetes > Hypocreales > Nectriaceae > Fusarium > Fusarium verticillioides. The sequence continues at coordinate 4,460,793 of NC_031676.1, read as the reverse complement.
GCTTGTGGGCGCTCAGTTGGCGGGGAGGTAGGATCATGATATCCTGGAAAGTCAGCATTAGTCGAACTCGTTGGGGCAGTCTTTGTGATCCATTTCGATGCACTTTGTCGTTTGAGCAAGTAGTAGAAAAGGAGAATCGCGCGGTAGAGGTCTTCCATGGAGAAGAGTCCAGCGACAGCGGGTGTTGTCCCACCTCCGATTGTTTCAGGGGTTGGAAATCGATGAGCGTAAGCGTCTAGATCTCTGGTGTAGACACGATCGGGGTCCCACTCTTGAGGGGCGAAAAGAAGTATCTGAACAGCATGTGCTAGGATAAACGCGTAAGGTGAGATATTGGTTGGCAGGCCAGGTGTAGAAACGGTTTGGTTGAGCACTGGAATGAAGGTGGGCTTCGTGCAAAGCTTTGCGACATTGTCGATGAACCCCCAAACCTTTTCGTTACTGTGGTAGGTGATCAGAACTCTGAGTGGTACGACAAGATCGATTTCAATAGCGAAGGATTTCAGATGTTGCGTTTGACTGTTGTAGCACTCCTTGTAGAGTGGTTGGATAAGCTTCTGGAAGTCTTGCTCGGCTTGGCTCGATCCGCGCATGGCCCTCTAAGTCTGCGAGAAATTGCCGTCGCCAGAGCCTACGTAGTGCTCAGGCACACAGAAGTAGTCATATGCAACAAAAGCAGCTTACCAAACGATATCTGGGACTGCAGAAGGAAGTAAGCATCAGTTGACAAGTGTACCAGTGAGGATGTTGGCACTTACCGATAATATCAACATATGAGCTGAGTTCTTTGAGGCTCTTGAAGGCGCAGTACTGAGCAAGCTGATTAGAGTGCTTCCTGTCAACCGAGAACACCGTGTTGATCAGAACCCCCATCTTTCTCTGAATGTCAAGATCGGTATTGCTCATATCATGGACGCCCGTTTGTGCATGCTTGGTGTGCGAATAGTCACAATACCTTTCAACCCATGCTGGAAAGGAGGGTATGCGATCATGTACAGGCTGTTTGTTTTCGTCAAACATGTGCATCAGGCTCAGGAAATGGTCGTCGTCGTGCGAATCAAAAAGGTTGCTCAATCCTCTAGCCATAGTTGCGGAGCAACGAGGTTTCAAGTTCGGGAAAATGATGCAGGTTCAATGTGAGAGAATGGCAAGTAATTGACGTGATTCCGAGCACCTCTTTTTGAATCCTTGAGAATCGTCGTAAGTAGGAATGGTGAAGAGAGTGGAATACCGACCGGTTCGGAACACAGCTGCTTGGAATTGACAAATTTGCAAGTTAAAGTCTCTCAAGTGGTTACTTGAGATATCAAGGCCCTGTCGCAGCAATGATTCCAAGCGCGTTTGCGTGAAAGGCGGCAGCTGGTTACGATTCCAAGCAGGTGTGCGTGAATCACGGCCAGCAGCAGCGCAGCAAAAGTGAAGATAAAGAAAGAAGAAAGGAAGGAGAATTCGAAATCGAGGAGAAGAGATTATTTACACATGATAGTGGTCACGTGAAGATTAAGTAACCGTAATCGCTTCCCAAAAAAAGTGAGGGTGTCGCCATTGGTCAATGACGCGTAAACACTCAAGAACTCTGGTATTGAAGTGAAGCCCGCAGAGTCAAATTTAGTCTACACCACACCCATACTCATCTTTCCACTATCTGGCCTCTGAAATTATATCTAATACTTTTTCGCGTTTTTCTCAAGCCGTCATTGTTCTTCTCCGACTTACGGAGCCCGCGGCCGTCTCACGGACACAGTTCCCAGTGCCTTATCTCGAGACTTCAATTACCTGACAATGATGATTCTAAATCAGAAGAATGACAACCTTAGATAGAAGTTAGCCACAATGAATATACTGACCCGAAAAGATGATGATGGAAAGAGCCTTTGTCTGAGCGGTCGAATACGTTTATGTCAGAAGCTTGCTGTAAGCGCCACCGGCAGGAAGAATCGGATTGTAATTGCGACTACTTTCAAATTGGTACAGCCATGTTTTGTTCAGAGAGTGACAGTGCGAACCTCATTGTCTTGCCAAGTGACGCGGTTGAAAACAAGGTCCATGACGATGTCCTTGAGCTATTTGTAGCTCTGAAGCCGCTACTTTTGCAAATCAAGTTGTTAGACAAAGTAGGCGATGGCACCGCTGACGTTACTATCTGTGAGAGTTGAAAGTATTTGAATAAAAGAAAAGTCTTCGTTGTTAAGCTTTGAACTGCTCTCTACATGATTGTCGCCGTGCGTTGGTGAACCTGCTACTAGTAGCCCGAAGATCGTTGTTGGGCAAGTTAGCTGGGTCTGATAGACTGAAGGCATCTCGCGTCACCAATGGCGTCTTCTCCAGATTCGATTACTCGCATGGTTTGTGCACTTTGACCCAAGTAAACAGCGAGAAGTTTGAGCCGATTTCTCACGCAAAGGTCCGCTCCTGTCATTCCCATGTCGCCTCCGAGACTCCTTAGTCTAAATACTCGTAAATCAAGAAGTCCAGAAGAATGAGGGATGTATCAATTATGTCGCAAAGTCTACATCGGAGGTCAGCTGGCAATTGCCGAATGAGGAAAAAGCAGACAACGGTAACAAATATGATATGACACTTCACGTGCCACCGAACTTGTTCTTTGGACTCTTCCAGACTCTAATCTTGGGGGAGTGGTGTTGAGATACCCCGCAGTTCTCCGCGTTCGTCTCCTGATATGAGCACTCGGCTGACAACTGTTCGCATTTCCCGTTATAGCCGTTACTCTGGGGTAAGTTCCTGACCAGAAATGTCAATGGAGATGCAAATTACACATTTCTCTTCATGATCATCAAAACTGAAGAGACTCGAGTTATTGAAAGTATACCCTCTTCGCGCTGTCACGCGAACCCAGCAAATCAATTATACTCAATTTCCAGGCCGTGCAATGTTTCTGAGATTTTGGATCACATTCCTCCTCGGCTTCACCCTCTGTTCACGAACCCGGGATCCTCCGGATAATGTTGGGTGACAATCGCAGAACTTTAGTAAGCCAAAATGTAAACCTGCATTGATCGTGTGATCTCGTACTCTTCTTGTATTAGCCAAAAGTCTACGGAATCGATGGAGAGCGCAGCGCGTAGGTGGCTCCATAATTCGACGTAACAGCTTGTAATTGCGCATAAGTATCGAGTGATGCCCGGCAATCTCTCGGGAACTCGATTTCTTTTATTCTCTGCACATCACCACTTATACTCGGTGCTACATATTACCTCTTGAACAGAATCTCCAATTTTGTGACTGCAATTAAAGAAACTTCTCATCTAACACTTCCTCATATTCATCATCAACCCATTGTATAACCTCCCAGCTCAACATACACCCCAGAAACAATCATGGCATGGGATTTGGAGATCGGAACGCCTTGCTGGGTCGCAACCGGTGACGTCGAGATGCACAGACAGAGCGTCACGCCCCGTCGAGCTACACCCAAGTACTTCCAAATCCCTGACAAGATCGACATGCCTGGAGCAATATACGAAGACCTTCTCGAGGACGTTCGAGAAGGTCTGGAGGAGATCTTTGATCACCCAGGCTCCCGTGCACCATTCATACCTGGATATCAAGATCGTGCTGATGCGATCGCTCGTGCGAAGCTGTTGCGCGAACACGGCCAGAAATGCCCAAATGTCATGATGGTCCATCTGAGGCCTCCCTCTGGAGTCATTTCTCATCGAGAATTGAATGTTTATGCGCGCAAGGTTGCTTACAATGGAGAGGGATTGAGGGTAGCGAAGAAGAAGGTTTATGTAATTTGTGAGCCTTTCACCAAGAGAAACATTGATCGCGTCGAGCCGGTTCAGTTTGAGTGATGGGGGTAATGAGTCGGAAACTGAGTGTGATATGGATGGGACGGGAATTTCTTTTGTTTGAGGCTCGTTGATAACAGGACACTGACAGATTGTGCTAAGGGCTTGGTCTTCGTTGAGACTATAACATATCAGGCCATGGTGATACAGATGAGATTAAGGGCGGATCACTTTATTTACGGCTATGATTCTATCATACGATGTTGATGATACCGTGCTAAACCCTTGTGATTCCTGCCCACTGTAGACGACGATGTCACTCAGAAGATTGTGTCTGCGTCCAAGAAAGATTCCCATGTAGCTCTCCGCTGCCCCATCACTGTCTGGCGTCAAAAGTAGTCGTCCATGAGGATGATTTTACTGGCGAAAAAGCACCTCAACCTCCGATAACAGAATTGCCTTGGCATGCATAGCACCGGTGATACAAGTCGCCTTGATAGACTCCTCACACTTCGCGAAGTAGATATTTCCATAGGGCTGGGTCCAGTCGTGAATGCCCGGGAAGATTTGGGCGGCGTCAAAATTGTGCCCAATCCCTTCGAAGATCAAGGGTTGATCAGCCGGATCGACGGTGCGTCGTTCCTCAAGCTGTTCACTCCATGAATTGTGGTTATACACCAGCCAGACAGGATGTCCAGGCGCAACGGCATCAACGACAAGGACGTAGTCCGTTCTGGAGTCATAGTCGTAGTCAGTTTCGGAGTCATAGTCGTGAGTCGTACCCTTCTTTGCTTTTATCAAAACCCCAACAATATAGATCAGGGTAGGAATGGAATTCCCTGTTCCAGGCAGGGCAGAAGTCTTGAGGGATTGGAATGTCCCATGAAAGTCGTCGGTTATTGGTTCGTCATGGCCCATAGCACAGGCATTTGGTACGATGGAATAAGTGGTCTCGCCATTGGTAGCCAGATCAAGAGGACCAATATTGTTAAGAAATAAGCTGTAGTCAAAATAGTAGACAGCGTTGAGGTCCGCAAAGTCCGCGATGGCAAGCTCCTGAAGCCAATCCAGAGCTGGCCGACGCGAAGATTTGTTCACTTTCAAAGACTTGGTTAGGTACTGATCCAGGCTGTTGTCGCGAGCAGTTGCTTCCTCGAGTTTCTGTATGAACAAAGATGGGAGAGCTGAGACGATAAGATTAGCGTGGTGCAGCGATATGTCGAGGAAAGTTTCTTACCTTTGAAAGGGTCAGCAACAGCCGCCTTGATCTCGGCAAAGCGAGCCTCGGAAATCTCGTTGTTTTCCATTGTATCAGTTGCCCCTTGCGATTGAGCCTTGCCCAAAAGCTCATTGACGTTCGCCAAGGTTACCTCCTTGGCCTTTACGAAACCGACAAGACCAGTCGCCTTGATAGACTCCTCAAGCTGATTAGAGTCCAGGTTTCCATAGGACTCAAACCAGTCATTAATACTAGGGAGGATCTGAGCTGCGTCAAAGTTCTTCTCAACTCCCGTGAAAACCGGGTATGTCTTGTCTGGGTGGACGTAGTATATCTCGTCTTTATCGGAAGCCTGTCGATCCCAGATCAGCCAGACAGGATGCCCAGGCGTAATAGCATCAACGACCAGGATATAGTCAGTCTCCTCCAAGTCTTCAATACCTCTTTGTATAGTCTTTCCTTTGCGCAAGCGTCTGATGAGAAACGCAACAGAGGGGAGTGGTGTTTCGGGAGCTTTTTCATCTGCGGGAGCAGGTCGAGCTTTGGCCCTTCGGAGAAATTCAAGAGCCATAAGGCCTTCATGAGGACTGTCGCGATCTACAACTGGTGCGCTATCTACACTGATAGCCGCAGGATGTGGCGAAACAGTAAAGGTGTCTTTGCCGGTGCACAGAATGGGTTCCCCGACGTTATACACCGCCAAGTCGAATTGAAGATTGATAACAGAGGCAGGGTCTGCAAAGTCCAATTTAGTAAGCGCCTCGAGCCATTCCTTTGATGTCTGACGCTGAGCCAAAAGATGATCAACGCCCGGCTTGCTGGTGTAGTTAATCATAGATTTTAACCTCTCTATGTACTTGGCTGGGCAATCGACGTATTGGCCATGTCTTCCTCCATGGTATCGGTGGTCACTTGCGATCGGACTTGGTAGAAGACAGTTTGGATAGTACGGTAGGGGTGTTTACTTGTGAGACAGTCTGTGGATTAGTAGTGTTCTCTAATATTTAACCACGGCCTTTCTGGATGTTCGCACCGAGACTGTGGTGAGCACCTGAGCGAGTGCTAAAATCTGTTCGTCGTTCCGGATCACCAATCTGGACCGAATGTCAAGTCGCGGGGTTGATCTTCGTAGCGTTTGAGGTAGAGAAAGGTTAAGTTGTCTGTGATAGAGGTCAAAGACTGATGTGGTAGAGGGGACGAAATCCTTTGATGGTGAGAAGAGGATGAAGAAGGAAGAAGGGAAGAAAAGGAAAACAGAGAGTAGAAGAACATTTATTTTCTGGTTTAGCGCTGGTGGACTGTTGCGAGTCACTGCCATTGGCTCCAGTGTTGTGCTGCCAGTGTCAAAGTATTCTCTATCGCCTAGAGATGAAAGTGGGTAAAGAGCACGGAGCGATACTGACTCATTGCCCTCTGATGGCTCATTGATGCACTGCGTACCGATGCCCACTTGTGATGTGGCAGACCATGTGTATGATATCGAAGCAAAATGAAGAATATTTAGATATACACCAGATGATGTAACTCAAACCATATAGTCGTTTGATATCACTAGTGCAAAGGCCCTCTTTCAAGGCAGGGTATGCGATGCAAGTATTAACCGCAAGACCATCGATTCCAAACTATTGTAATAAGGTTGGGAGGTTAAAAGAGGCTTCAAACACAAGGCACATAGAAGATCACCAATAAACACAGATGGGAATCCAAAACAACATGCCCAGAAACATGGTTAGAGTACAGAAAACCCCAACAAATATAACCACTTGGGCTACACGTCGGCTTTTCCAAGACTTGAGCATCACATCAAACGACGATTATTATCGTTGTGTTCTGCCTACAAGCTTGAACAAAGGAGTTTGCATACCGCAAGACTGAACAAGTGACTTTCGGCGGCTGGCAATGATTATCCAGATGTTCCAGCCATTGGAGACAGCCAAAATACCCCAAGACACATTTAGCTCAGTGACCAAGACAATACCCCGCACCCCTTGAATATCGTTATCTCAAACTCGTGGTTGGATGTCAGAACTATCAGACGCTCGATACACAATATCGAATTGCATGTCACAAAGGGAGAAGAGGGAGCAAAGATAAGAGTACAAAAAGGAGATTAGACGCAAGCCTTATCCCCAAAGAGCCTGATGTATGTTCTCTTTTACAATAGTCATAAAGAGCTGGATACTGGGGACATAAAGAATAAGATACGGTGAGCGGAATGCTACGCCAGCAAGAATATGAGGGCAAGTTTTAGAACATTTCAAGTACAGCGCAGCGGTTCCTCAACTACAACGAAGAGTAGCAATGAGTACTTGAAGCTATAGCCTATTTGAAAGACTCAGGATTTGTGAATCGCATTGAGCAGCCAGAGCCAGGACGATCTTTCCAGCTTGAGCCAATTCCAGTGCCACTTTCGATAGCCTTGGATAGAAAATACCCTTCATCAAGAGACCCCCTGTTAGCTGTCATGCGCCATCACCATCTAGAACACCCAATGGCGCCGACTTCCCCTCAAATGCGCAGAGCCTGGTTGCTACCCAAAGAAAGACAGGTACGAGGAGGAGGCTCAAAAAGGTGAGACTCCCGCTGTTGCGCGGAAGCGAGTCTCTACGTTGCCAAACCTTCCAAGTCCATTTGTGACTCTACTACAACAGGCCATGGAGACCTTCATACGGAAGCAAATTGGGTTCATATGCACTCAGGCTATACTTGCTCTGCTTATCACCATCCACTGGACCACCGCCAAGAACCCTAGAGATGACTTTTGCCGAAGATTTGCTTACCAAACAACGGTCATTGACGATAAGCTTTACATCGACGGGGGATGGGTCAACTTTGATGACTTCCAGCAAACTCACGAGAACTACTCCAGTACGTCGACCCAGAGGCTTACAGACAAGCAATTTTGGTCACTGACTACTCTAGATACCTGGCTCGCATACCACGACCTCAACAACCTCGTCGAACGCGGTGGTGATCTTTGGCCAGACCTGAATATCAGCCTAAGCAAGAAAGACAGGTACGACGACCCATTCTCTTCTCGTTGCTCCTCCTCCAGATATGATAACCCCGATACGACAGTATCCAGAGCGTACACGGCAGTATTCTCTGGGGCGACAGCGTCAACAAGCGATTCTACCTCTACGCCGGCGAATGGAACAACGGTTTCTCACAAGAGCCCTATACTCTTCTGAGCTACGATATCATCTACGACAAATGGGGCGACTTTGGAGCGCCTGATATAACCCCTCCACCGAAGGTCGCCTCGTATGGCGCTGGTGTCGGCGTTTCGGAGACTGGCATGGGCTACTACCTTGGAGGATGGATAAGCAATGCCTCGATGAGCGGATGGACTGGTGACCGAACCATGAGCTCTAACTTTTACACGTACTCGTACGACTCGGGAAAGTTTACGCAGGCGGCTAGTCTCAGCAAACAGCCCAGAGCTGAAGGCGGCATGGTCTGGATACCTGCCGGCGACACTCTCGGCCTACTTGTGTATCTGGGAGGCATTGTTGACCCTTACGGTAACAACACGGAAGCTCCCCAGCCATTCGATAAAGTCTTCGTCTTTGATGCCAAGGGAAACTCTTGGTCAACCCAGAAGACGACTGAGGAGATACCCCAGAACAGGCGTCAGTTCTGCGTCGATGTGGCGTGGGCACCAGACAAGTCTTCCTTCAACATGTAAGCCAAGCGATTTGTTGTCTCCATCACCAGGTCCTTATGCTGAAATAATAAAAGCTATCTCTGGGGAGGATTGAGCGTTCAACCACCCGTTGTCAATGCAACCTCATTCAACGACATCTACATCCTGACCCTCCCCTCGTTCATCTGGGTGAAAGCTTACCCTGACCATCACGGAAACGTGACCCTCCCACCAGAGTATGACCACTACAGCGCATCATGCAACATGGTCAAACACATGTCGCAGCTCTTTGTCATCGGAGGCACCTACACCGACACAAACGCCTGCGATCTAGCGTATGATGCTTGGTCAATGCACAACTTCTGGACTGGAACGAACAACAACGCTGGGAATAATGAGACGTACTGGGCTATCTACAACCCTAACATTACGGAGAACGTCGTGCCCGTCGATGTGTACAACGTCACTGGTGGAAACAAGAGAGGCGGTGCGAAATTGGTGGCCCCCAGACCTCAGACTCACGTCTCACCTTCAGCTCATACCGGCATCAAATGGCAATTCAACACTGCTCTGTATGCAGTACCTCGCTGGGAAAGACACCATGATGACCACTTCAACGACTAGTACATACCTCACATGCACCTGGATGATCCTATTCCCGACGAAGTCATACCGTACGTGGGCAAATGGGGATACGAGCGTAGGAGTTATGGGGGGATATTGGGCTAGGTTACAGTACTTTGAAGAGACCAGAGACGTATATTTCGCTCCGTTTTCATGGAAGGAAGTTGAACCTCTTGTCAAAGGTCCCTTTGGGGAAAATGGACGCGAAGCCCTTTACGAAGACCATACGCGAGGATTTGTGGCAAAGCTCCGGATCATCCGACAGGGAACCACTCCCCCAACTGGATGGATCAAAGTGGAAGAAGTACACCCGGAGCATCCTAACTGAAAACGCCAATTGTTGAACACATGGAAGGGTGTGTGGTACACTTTGACCGGACGTAGGTCTCTTGACTATTTGGATCATCTATCTGCGCCTTGCCACTACTCTCTCCGTCAGACATAAGAGAATTATGCTCCAAGGGAGAATGGGATGTTATGAGCTATGAGATGCCTATCTTTATTCTGCGCGTAGCTTGTATGGACTGTTTGTTATCGATTCCATTGGGAGGCTTCGGCTGCATGAGGACCCAGGGCTTTCACTCCCAGGACAGATGCTTGCCTTGCCTTGGTATAAGTATTTTACCTGTCGGAAAACTCCAGAAAACTAAAAAAAAAAAAAAAAAAAAAAAAAAGAGTCTTATTATTCTATTAGCTCCTTGTGGATGCTGTTGAGTTATCACGAAATACTGTCGTAGTGCTCAGGTAGGGGGGTTAACGTGGCTGAAGACGTGTCAAAGTCAAGATCACTCTGTAGGAACACGGAAAAGAAAGATTAAATCGCGGAGTATCAATTCATGTTACATGATACATCCATATCAGAAGATAATCAGCCAGCACCTTTTCATACGCCTAGCGAGGTTCTTGTAATCGTTAGTCAATATTTCCGATGTCAAAGATTCGGTAGAAACCCACAAAAGCCACTATTTGGAGGCAGCTGCTCAACCGCTTAGCAAAGGCCAGCCTTTGTAGGCTCACAAGCGCCGTTACCCTTATCACAACCATTGTATCCCTGACATTGGACTTTGGGGTAGCAGTTGTTGGAGTAGGTGGCCTATGAAACATTAGTTTTGTAGTCACTTGTAGATCCTGATCCATACCTTGTCTCCCAGGTTGGTGTTGATGCCCATCAACTCCCCGCCGTTAACAGCAGTAGTACCCTCCATATGCACTGACCGTCGGCAGTTACCCTTGCAGTTACCGCAAGACCTGTAAACTTTACCGTAATCGTTGGCATAGAAGTTGATGATGTTCACGTGGCCACAGCCGTTATGCTGGATGATCTTATCGGCAGCTTTGTATGCACCACCGCCAATAATATTGGCTGTGCCGCCGCCCTTGATTGATATGGCATCCTCGCAGACGTCCTCGAACCAAACGAATTCGAGAGTGCACGATCCAAGGCAGTACACGCCTTCACGTTGATTGGCGCCAATAATGACGTTTCTAAGCTTCGCTCCATCTTCAAGGACGAAAACAGTGTCCTTCTCACCTGAATAATGTAGTTAGCAATGGCCGAGGGGTCACCAATGCTATTGCGACTTGCCTCCTTCGGCCTGGCCTGTACACTTCACGCCGCGATCATACTTGACCCAGCCAGCATCAAAGGTCTGGCCTTTCTTAATATACTGAGGAGAGCCGAGAGTTTTGGTCCCCGTGTGCTTGGGAAGACCGCCAGTATAGCCCTTACAGGCTAAAACTGACGGCAGGACTGTAAGAAGAGCAATTGCGCTGGGGAAATGCATGATGGATCTTGTCGAAGTCGGCTCCTTGCTGTAAAAATTGAATCGGTGTCAACAGGTCAGAGTGCGGGTTTTTATACTTTTCACCAGACTCTCTCAAGATGCCCTCTAGATGTTCCATGATGCCAAGCGTAAGTGCATGCATTATTCCCTGTAATGCCTAGCATTACTTGCGGGGGCGCATCCAGGTAGTATCCAAGCGATCACCGCTATTAATCCCTCCAGTCATATCAGATGTTGACGGGCAAGGGTGATGTTACCAAGACCAGAATGTGTCAGTATCTAGCGGCTATTGGTGGAAGTCAGTCCTTGCTAGAAGTCGCGACCATCAAGCTTGTCTTTATGCTTGAAAAGGCTCCGAGGCTCCGGAAGTTCTGAATACTGCATTAGGCAGGTCTCTGTAGACGAGTGCTGTCCAGAAGGGTTTTGGGCTGCGAACATGGGTGATCGATGAGGACATCATGGGCAGGCGTCGTCTAATTTGAAGGTTCCTGTTCAACAACTAAATGTTGTCTGAATATGACAGGTGCGCTTGCGGCAAATGGTGTCTAGTAGAAAGACTGTACATACACAAATGAGCCTCCTTTTCAGCAAGCGGTCGAATCAACAGCCGCTCTCGCATGGCTCTTCAATCCAGTGAGCTGCTTTGTGATGGTGAAGCCAACATACGAACAGAAAATGTACTACAACCCCTCTAGCTAAGCAAAGTTGGGAGTATCAAAGCTCTTGATTCGACTCTTTATCAAAAGGGAGATAAATGTCCAAGCAATGATAGTTGCTTGAAAATAACTTCGATACAAAGTGCAGCTAACTTGGTCAAATGAACAAAAGCTAGTTGGCGCGGAACAGTAGTGGGCGGCCTTGCGGCAAGGCGATTCCCCTCGAAGCCACGGTTTCCAACTTTCGCACCTCTGTAGCTGATTACCAGTATCATCTTTGCAAACGGGCTACCTCCAAACCTTTCTGTGGGCTGTTACCGCTTCAAAAGAATTTATTTCCGGGTCGTCAAGTCCAAGATTGGACTAGTGCTGAAAGGATATCTCAAACGAGTGATTCTTTGTTCCGCTGTTTTTGAGTTGATAGTCCCCACAGCTGATGGCTCACATCACGCACCTCACACACGATAGAAACTCACACGTTCTAATCTAAGGACCGGGCTATGATGGCACCAGAGATGACTTAGCTCAATGGGCTTCCCGGCACTTTATCCTGCTTTACCTCCAACTAACCCCCTGAATCTTCCATTTGGCGTTTGGAACTCCATGAATAGCGAGCTGGGACTCTTTGAACTCTTCAGAAAAGAATGTTGGGGCTTTGTATCACTGGGTGCTTATACGTGGCTCCTCCCAGGTCAAGTCTACGTATGACGAGTCGAAGCATGATCTGTCACATCTCGTTAATGAGTCAGAGGGGTACGCCTTGAGATATCTGTGCCGGAGGCCCACACATCCCTTCTGTATGTAGCCTGCCCGCTTGGGCCCCTAGCTACTTAGCTTCTTCCCTCATACACACAACAGACCTCGTATTCACAGCAATCTGTGGCTTTCGGCGTCCTGCTAGCGACTTTTATCTTTCAACCTCCCTTACAACAGCAGATCAGGCGGACCCGAGTCGCGCTCTTTGACATTTTGAAGATTGTTTTGTTCGTATTTCTTTTCTAAGGGCCAAGTTCTCTGTGCTGATCTAAGGCCTCAGCCACGAGTCTCACTGCAAAAACTCCTCTGGCTCACAAAGTCAACGGCCGCTAACGAGATTTCCGATCAACACTTTACGGAGATTAGACAGGTTGTTGGCCGGCCTACAGATCGTAAGAAACTCCCTCTTGGTACACGGACTCAGGTCCTGTTTACTAATATGGCCACCAGGGTCTCCAGGCAACTACATCGAGAGGCTAGAAAAAGAAACCAGCAAAGATAATAGCCTAATCCCATATTTGAAGAGGATGTCGGATATAGATATCGACTCTCCGCTCCAGTCACCAACCGAATGGCTTGAGAAGCTTACTGCGGTAAATTTCTCGGATCCTGTCGATATAAACAACCATAGCTTTGCCTTAACTGCAGATCATGTGGATGACTTCGATCTGGTTACCAACAGCGGAGTTACCTTTACAGTCTCAGCATTTCATGAAGCTTTGAGTATGCATCCTGATCAAACCGAACTTAGTGCTCACTCGGCCCTCTTATCTCTGAGGACTCGGGTCGTGTCTCACATCACTTCTCGTCCAGAGCACAGCCAATCCCTACCTTCTCTAGTGCTGCCCATCAGACAAGTACAGAAGGGATTTATAACAGCGAGCGGTATTCCTAATTTAATCAATACTGATTATTTCCTTGTTGTTCATGCTGCTGGAACTGTACATGCTGTTTGGCTGATCTACGATCAATACTAACGATATAACGAGGAGCTTAAGGAAGTCGCCGACCTAAAGAGAGCTTCTTTAGTCTTCACAGGGTTGCAACAGAACTTTGATGCTGCTCAAATTTTCCCGAGCGTCAAAGATTAGACTGAAGACTATAGGAAGGTCAGTGAGGCCAAGTTTCAGGAGTCAATCATGAAGACAGGGATGGTAGGAGAAATCAGGGTCATGAACGCAACTCGAGAGGATCTCGCTGCTCTGAAGAATAAATAGGCTGTTTCTATGGCGGCTCAACCTTTCTTCCAGGACATCGGAGAGTCTTGTGTTCAGATAAATGTTGATCAGGCACTGATGGACGGTCGGTTGATGGGCAAAGCCTTGTAATACATTCCATAGTTAGGGACAAATAGATCCAAGGGTGTTCTATTCCTGATTAAATGTCTAATTGGCTTTCCAGGACCCAAATTTAGGCGCGGCTTGGACGAATAGGAGGGTGCCAATTTAGCTGTCCGTCACTAGACGTTCGTGATCGCACATTGCGCATTTGGGGCTTTGTGACTCTAAACCTTACCAGTGTCACCGTTAGACCTTGGCTTGGTTACCTGCCAAGTAGGACCTCTTTCTTGAACTTCTCTGGCTTTCGGCGTCTTTCCTTCGATCCTTCAGAACTCCGTAGAAGCGAGGTGAATGCTTTCTGTAACCGCGTGCGCCTGTTGCTCTAAAGCTCGGCAAAAGAAGTGAGCGTAGGTCTCTGCACAGGTGAAACCAAGATGTATTTTATGTGACTCAACTTTCTCTTTTACCTTGACGTTATCGGGGACTTCGTATCTAAAGAGTACCTGACAGCGGGTACAACGAGCCTTGAGCTCGAAAGAGGGGTATTCAAAGGGTGTTGCGACGTCGTGCAAATGAGAGAAATAACCCGGTGGGTTTTCAATAAGACTTGCGAGCGGTTCCATCTTCTGATTCTTCTCTTCGCTGCGCTTGCGCCGGCTCTCAAGAGCTTCACTCCATTCTTTAACTAATTTGGCATCCTTTCCTCCTCCATGAACGGCATTAGTTATGCCCTTACGACGGCTATGGCGTAGGTTCAAGACAAAGTCATTGAGCTTCCCGAAAAGACGCCAATGGTCTGCCGAAGTAGAAATGATGTATACTCGATCGCTGTTCGGCATGGCACCTATGCAGGGGAAGGTGGTTTTAGGCAGGCCAGCACTGAGACCTCGAGACTTGGCTATATTGAGATTCCGGTATTCTTCCAGAGTTGCTCTGATGGTATGTCTGATTAGTCATTTGTGGATCTCACCAAGTTTATGCTTAACTCACCAAGGCTATCCCATTTCTTACGGGCTGTTACAAGTCTCATAAGCAGCTCAATTGGAACAATTGGTGTAATCGTGACCGGTTTCCTACGTCCTGAGACAAGGATACTCTCCAGAATCTCCAGCGTCTGCCAAAAGTGACCCGGTCTAATAATGTTCAGCGCTTTGTGAGCGTTCTAAATAGCTTCAAGCAGCTTCACTATCTCCTCCGCGTACCTATCGAAGGTTCGCTTATATGTATGGGTCTCCGCCTTGCGTCTCAGAGCTGTTAGAATGCCGTACAATGGCCCGCAGAGTAGGAACGAAACAATGGTGATGAGATCGCGTGCATCATCAACTGTTTCGGCGTCCATGTTGATGTAAAGGTCTGGCTGGGCTTTCAGATCATGTATCATCAAGGTTAGGGCCATGACTCTTTCTATACATGTAGACAACGCATTTCGTGTCACGTCTTTTTCTGCAGACCACCATATGCTCAGAAGGGTCTCAATAGCTGGCGTTGGGCTTTCGCGGTAGACTGGCATGTCTGCGTAGATTTTTGATGGGAAACAAAAAGAGTACTTGGCAGGT